>NW_018128666.1:0-2483 GCF_001952655.1 Monopterus albus
TTGTAAATTATGAGGTCCCAGAATATGACTTGATGATGGACGCGTCATGTCAGTTTGCTGCCATAATATGTGTCAGGACGATGTCAGAGAGGTTGATCCATCTTGATTGCCATTTTGGTCCTCTCATGATAGACCTTTAAACACATCATAGCAGGAGATGTCAGGGTATAACTAAAAGTACTCTAATTTATAATTTCAGTGCTATATCAGGCTCATAAAGGGCAGTTTTTAAAATGATGCTCAAAATTAATGTAGCAGAACCAGAGATTTGTTTTTCCGTGCATTCTTTTTTTCTGTCCAAACTGGACACCTGCACTACCTACAATGCAACTTGACCACTGAGTTCAGTCAAAGGTTCAAGTGTGTTTTACTAGTAATGGCTAATGTAGCCTTGAGCCACTAGCCCCAAGCAAATATGAAGAGTGACCTACAATGGTCTGGAAAATTCAGTTTCTCTAGTTCAGTATTTTTACACAAAATTGAATGGCCGAACACCATGCCTGAAAATTATATTTAAGTTATAGAGGATTGAATAGTTTTTTTTTTTTCATTCTGGCAGCTTAATATACTAGTTGAACTGTATTTCATGTCAGGAAGAAGTACTTTTATACATAGTAAGTGCTTCCTTGTTTCACTACTTTTTTTGAAGTAGTACACCACAGGAGCTACAACTACCATGTTATACTGGAAAGAATTTATTTTGAGTTTTGGTTTTATGGTTTATAGTTTTCCCATATTCAGGCTATGATAACCTGGTTGTTATTAACTCATGTTTGATTCTAACATTATCAGGTTATTGAACATCTGTCAGTGTGGTCAGGATGTGTGTGAAGTCTGAACAGGATTTTAACAACTCAGTCATGGACAAAATACTGGGGCCCTATCAGGATCTTAATGAAGAATAGGCAGTTTTGTTCTCACCAATATTGTAACACCAATGGTAAATGGTCTTATACTTGTATAGCACTTTTCTATGCTTTACAGCACACTCAAAGCGCTTTCACACTACTTGGCCATACACCCGTTTGCATTCCCAAACCGGTGTCATCGCCGGGAGCAACTGGGGGTTCAGTGTCTGGCTCAAGGACACTTCAACACGTTAACTGGACAAGCCGGGAATTGAGCTCTGGTTAGGTGTCGACCGCTCTAGTCACAACCACCCCCACAGGTGACGTAACGGGTAATGAACAGAAAAATGCAACACACCCGGTACAAGTCAGTGTTGGGCTTTTAAAAGTAGACTGGGGATCCAAAGATGAACCGTCTGGCTTCCTGTCCTCCGGTTCTGCTTATATAACCAGTTTGCTGACTTGTGTCTAAAAACAGCACTGCACTTGGGAAATGTCAGTTAAATATGTAAATGCAGGGTTGTCTTGGCACATCATCAACATGCAGTTTTGTACCACACACATACATCTTTGATAGTGTTAATGTGAAGACCACTATTCAAACTGTACTGAATAAGTTCATATAACATGCAGGACACTTTGTTTTCTATAACCATATCTGATGGGATCAGACTGTCTGTCAATACGATATGCAATACAGGAGAGCTGTCTACTGTATAATATAAGGATATACAGTAGTTTAAGATATAATAAATATGTGCCATATAAAAAAGAAAAACTAATAAACAAGGATACAAAGATAAAAGGATCTTTATTGTCACCTCAGTGCAATTACAATTTAAATTTTACAGCACAACTTTAGATATGAAATTGTTTCCTGAAGCTTTGATTAGATTAAAGTAGCAAATTATCAACTTAAGAATAGTTTAAAAAAATAATTTAAATGTAGTTTGTAGACATACACTGTTAAAGAAATAACATTTATTACAATAAGAGTAATGCAGTTACATAAAATAAGGGATGCAATGCTTATTAAAGAAAATACAAAAGATCAGTACAATCAATTGATATAGTAATAAAATAACTAATAGTTGTATTTAATTATTTTAGAGTGGTTATGAGAGGCTATAAGAAATAAAGAACCAATGTAAACAATACCAGTATTTAATTATTTTAGATAATGAAACTCTACAAAAAAAGTAAAAACTAATAGTAGTATTAAATCATTTATGTCTAAAATAACTGAGATCAGTATTTGATTAGATATATTAGATACAGTGGGGCAAATAAGTATTTGATACACTGCCAATTTTTCAAGTTTTCCCACCTAAAGAGAATGGACAGTTCTGTAATTTTCATTGTAGGTACACCTCAACTGTGAGAGACAGAATCTACAAAAAAATTCCTGTAAATCACATTGTTAGATTTTTAAATAATTTACTTCCATTTTATTGCCTGAAATAAGTATTTGATCACCTACCAACCAGTGACGTGTGGTGAGGTTGACAGCTGGTGAGGCACTGACTCTTTTACAGTCAGATTTACAAATACAAATGAACCGTTAACAAATTGTCTGTTAACAGACAATGCATTATGTTTTATATCTCATATCAGCATTCTTCACACAAACGTGAC
>NW_018128666.1:5065-19937 GCF_001952655.1 Monopterus albus
TCAGTATAATCAAACACAGCTGGACTCAAATGAAGGTGTAGAACCATCTCAGGGATGATCAGAAGAAATGGACAGCACCTAAGTTAAATATATGAGCGTCACAGCAAAGGGTATGAATACTTATGACCATGTGATATTTCAGTTTTTCTTTTTTAATAAATCTGCAAAAATGTAAAAAATTCTGTGTTTTTCTGTCAATATGGGGTGCTGTGTGTACATTAATGAGGAAAAAAATGAACTTAAATGATTTTAGCATATGGCTGCAATATAACAAAGAGTGAAAAATTTAAGGGGGTCTGAATACTTTTTGTACCCACTGTATACATATATATATGTATAATCTTATTTCTCTGATGCCCTTTTCCATTGAACGTTGTCTGTACTTTTTCGAATGTGGTAAGTACAGCAGGTCTGACATCACATGGGCTACGTTTAAAATCTGAGGCTATGTAACAATTGATGACTGACTCACCTGCCAGTAAGCTCAGAAAAAATGCACAGGTCATGGTAGCATGTGATGGATATACTGTAAGTCACAAGCATAGCTGGTAACAAAGCACAGACAAAAATGAACAGATTCAAGGCATTCATCTCCTTTTTATAAAATATCCTAACCAGTATGAAACAAATATTAGATAACGGGGTGTAGTTTAAATTATTTCACCCTGTGGAATATGAATCTCAGTTTTTTTATATGACATATATTAGTTGATTCTGTGCAGTGCTTAATTTGTAAATTACTGAATGATGTCCCAGAATATGACTTGATGATGGATGCATCATGTCAGTGCGCTGCCATAATATGTGTCAGGACGGTGTCAGAGAGGTTGATCCATCTTGATTGCCATTTTGGCCCTCTCATGATAGACCTTTTAACACATCATAGCAGGAGGTGTCAAGGTATAACAAAAAGTACTTCTCTAATTTAAAATTGCAGTGCCATATCAGGCTCATAAAGGGCAGTTTTTAAAATGATGCTCAAAATTAATGTAGCAGAACCAGAGATTTGTTTTTCCGTTGTTCCACAGAGAGCAACCCCTATCCCACACTGACTGCTACAATTATCTCTTCTTTCTCTGTTATTCTTTGTGTTTTTGTTTTAATCACACCATGTGGAAATGTATACTTGTCTATGTTTTTTGTACTGCTATGCTCACACTCTAACACGCATACATATATACACACATGCATCAACCCTAGATCCCGTTAAACAGCTTTTTTTTTTGTGTTCATTTATTTATTTTATTTTCCCCCCTTCTCCCTCCTTCCTACGTCTTCCCTCCTTTCATCTTACGAACAGATAGCTGTAACAAACAATCATTCAGTCACTTAAAATAGTGTCATGGATTTTGCGTGGATTCAGGACCCAGGTTAAGAGGATTAAAATCATTAACCATCTCATAAAATTAAATGCTGATATATGCTTTTTTTTTTTACAAGAAACCCACCTAACAAATCCAGAATCACAAAACCTTAAATGCAAACAATTTAACCAAATATTTTCATCAACATATAACAGTAGGCAAAGAGGTGTCTCAATTTTAATTAATAAAAATATCCCATTAATTCATAATACATCTATCACTGATCCAGAAGTCAGATTTATAATTATTAAGGTATCCATTAACCAGACAACATATACACTTGCAAATATATATGGCCCCAATAATGATGATTCAACCTTTTTTCATAATTTTTTTTCATCTTTATGCAACTCAACAAATATTTTTATTGCTGGTGATTTTAACACTGTTATTAACCCAGAAATTGACCATTCAAGCATCTCCAGCAATATAAGAAATTGGCACTCCACTGAAATAATAAGACAATATATGGAGCATTATGGACTTGGTGGTAGCTGGAGAATGAGTAATCCTACATCTAGAGAATACACCTACTTTTCCTCCCTTCATCAGTCTTTTTCTCGAATAGACCTCTTTCTCATCAGTAATTCCCTTACCCAACATGTAACAGACACCACAATCCACTCCATTATAATTAGTGATCAGGCTCCCATTTCCCTCACATTAAATATTGAAGCCCATACTAAACCCTCTAGAAGATGGTGCTTCAATACATCATTACTCCAGGACTTAGATTTTATTGCATTTATTGAAAAAGAGTGGGCATTCTTTCTGGAGATGAATGACTCTCCATAAATCTCACCGTCTTTATTATGGGAAACAGGCAAAGCAGTAATTAGAGGGAAAATGATATACTCATCGTACAAAAAGGAAAAAAAACAACTATAACAGGAAAGCACCTTAGAACAAAAGATAAAACAACTCAGATTTATATTCTCAAAACCCTAGCGAACAAAAACAAAATGAATTAAACAAACTAAAAATGCAACTTGAAAATATTATATATAAAAAAAGCGCAGTTTTTCATTCAACAACTCAAATATGAACACTTTCAGTATAGCAACAAAACAGGTAATCTGGCTAATCAATTACAACGCAAAAAGAAAAAAGCATCAATCCCATCCATACTCAATCCACAAGATATTTTTGTAATGTCATGTAACTGTTGTCTTGTCTCCCATGTTTGGTACTGTTTTGTTAATGTTTCTTTGCTTCAATAAAAAAAAAAGTGTCCTTATCAGGATCTTAATGAAGAATAGGCAGTTTGGTTCTCACCAATATTGTAACACCAATGGTAAATGGTCTTATACTTGTATAGCACTTTTTTATGATTTACAGCACACTCAAAGCGCTTTCACACTACTTGGCCATACACCCATTTGCATTCCCAAACCGGTGTCATCACTGGGAGCAACTGGGGGTTCAGTGTCTGGCTCAAGGACACTTCAACATGTTAACGGACAAGCTGGGAATCAAACTCTGGTTAGGTGACGACCCGCTCTAGTCACAACCACCCCCACAGGTGACGTAACGGGTAATGAACAGAAAAATGCAACACACCCGGTACAAGTCAGTGTTGGGCTTTTAAAAGTAGACTGGGGATCCAAAGATGAACCGTCTGGCTTCCTGTCCTCCGGTTCTGCTTATATAACCAGTTTGCTGACTTGTGTCTAAAAACAGCACTGCACTTGGGAAATGTCAGTTAAATATGTAAATGCAGGGTTGTCTTGGCTGTTATGATTTAGTCCCCCTCACCAGGAGGGTGAGAGAGAACTGAGGTAGGACTCAAGAGTGCAGACCCAGGTGCTAGTAAAAAATAAAGGTGGTTTAATGGTGGGATCACAAAAAGTAACAGAGTCAATGAATACATACCACCAGTGTCGGACAGAGATGGTTTAGGGGACTGGGACGAGCAGATGAGTAGACAAAACAAGAGCAGGAACCAGGAGAGGAGGAGGACTAAGATATCCACAGTACAGGAACTGTCAGCACGGACTTCTAGAAATGTATAACACAAAAAAAACATATAACCAACATACCAAATGAAATCACAGGAAAGGTCAGCACGAAAATCAAAAAGACATATCACACATACCATAAACACAGGTATGTCTACAGGTATTTCAGTATAATGCTCCAGCAAAGATGGAGCGTCTACCAGAGGTTTAAATAAAGGAGCAGGAAATCATAGGAATGCACCCCAGCTGTGCACACCAACAAACGAGTCACTCATTACCAAATGTAACACAGCTGAGGTGCCGATCCAGCAGGTCGAGAGAGAGAGAGAGGAGGAAGAGAGGCAGGCCACGCTGAGCAGACCTGACATTGGCACATCATCAACATACCGTTTGTACTACACATACCTCTTTGATATTGTTGTTGTTAATGTGAAGACACTGTTCAAACTGTACTGAATAAGTTCATATAACATGCAGGACACTTTGTTTTCTATAACCATATCTGATGGGATCAGACTGTCTGTCAATACGATATGCAATACAGGAGAGCTGTCTACTGTGTAATATAAGGATATAGGTTTAGATATAATTAATATGTGCCATATAATAAAAAAAAAACTAATAAGGATACAAAGATAAAAGGATCTTTATTGTCAGCTCAGTGCAATTATAATTTTAATTTTACAGCACAACCTTTTGATATGAAATTGTGTCCTGAGGCTTTGATTAGATTAAAGTAGCAAATTATCAACTTAAGAGTTTTTAAAAATAATTTAAATGTAGTTTGTAGACATACTCTGTTAAAGAAATAACCTTTATTACAAGAAGAATAATGCAGTTAAATAAAATAAGGGATACAATGCTTATTAAAGAAAATATATAAAAGATCAGTACAATCAATGGATACAGTAATCAAATAACTAATAGTTGTATTTAATTATTTTAGAGTGGTTACGAGTGCAATTATAAAGAGGCTATAAGAAATAAAGAGCCAATGTAAACAGTGCCAGTATTTAATTATTTTAGATAATGAAACTCTACAAAAAAAGTAAAAACTAATAGTAGTATTAAATCATTTATGTCTAAAATAACTGAGATCAGTATTTGATTAGATATAGCACAAATATCTTAAACCTAAAATGCAGAAAGTGTTTTATAACATTTTAGAATTGTAACTAGATTTCCGATAAGCACCCCCTGTAATAAGGATAGACTGGTATGTCACCTCCTGTAAAAACAACATGTCATTCTGCACTGTGAACATGGGAAGCATGCCAAATCACGATGCAAAACCACACCTGTCATGCAGAAAGTGTGTATACAAAGGAATGTCAACTAGTTATAAACAAAACTAAACTTTCTGAATCACTGAGTCAATATGAAGCAATTGTGTTGAAAATGTGTCACTGTTTGCATGTTTGTCCCAGTCAAAAATGACAGCATCTACTGGTCAAATCCTTGATGCTGCATTTATATAGCTGCAGCATTAGGGCATCTTCTACTTTTTCTCAGTTTACTATAAGTAGAAATAAAACCAGTGCTGCCCTAGAGAAATGACGGGTAAATATGTAGAGTCACCTTGGCACATCACAGCCTGATTTGCATAGACAATCTGGCACTACTACAGACTATCAAATACCTTATCAGTGTTTTCCAAAATAGCAAGACAGTATTTCCCTTATCTATAAGAAAAGCTCAACATAGCATATATATCTACATCATTGCACAAAATTTTGAGCTAAAATTTAGGGCTGCCACTAATTTTTCTATTGATTAATCAACAGTTTTACCAATTAGTTCATTAGTCTAAACCTACCTTTCCCAAACCTAGGTTAATGACCTAAAATGGGTCACGGACCCATTTTATTGAGTAACCAGTTGGTAGAATAAATACATCACAATGCTATGATATGTCACTTAATCTTCCTAATCAAAATGATATTCTTATACTGCATATTTCTATAAGAAAAGATCAACATAGCATGTATATCTACATCATTGCACAAAATTTTGAGCTAAAATTTAGGGCTGCCACTAATGACTGACTGACTACATTAGATTCAGAGGTGTTGCTAATCTGATCTTCTTCTGTATGTAGCTGGGGAGGACAAATATATAGAGACAGTTCTGAATATAATGTAGTCCAGTGCAACAAAAAGTGAAAGGGTTTGAGCTTCATAAACACAGATGTTAAGGTGGGAGTGTTGCACCGAAGTGCATACAATTATACAGGTGTGACTATTAAAATCAGTCAGTGTATATTGGCCTTTGCAGATGATATTCTTATACTGCATATTTAACAGACATAGAAAACTCTATCGCATCTCTTTTGGCAGTGTTTGAGGACTTCAAGCAGCAGTCAGGATATAAAATAAACTGGGCACAATTTGCTCTGATGCTGCTAAATGAGACCGCTAAGAAAACTAAAATATCAAGCCCAGTTCCCATATTAACAAAAATTATATGCTTAGGAATAGGTATTCATTTGTCTCTCCAGAGCACAGTGAAGGGAAACTATGAAAAAACTTTAAAAAAAAACTGAAAAAGATAACATCTGTACAAAACTGTCCACTTCATTACAGACTCAAGTATCAACAATAATATCCTCCCTCACCTCAGCTTTCTAAGTATGATGATCCCACAGTCTCCCCAAAGAATTATTAGGGCAGGATTTGTAGATCAGTATGTGAATATATCTGGGGAGAAATATCAGTCTCAGCTTAAACTATCCTTGTTTCAGAGGTCAAAAGAAACTTAAAAAAACTGAAAGAGATAACATCTATACAAAACTCTCTACTTCATTACAGACTCAAGTATCAACAATAATATCCTCCCTCACCTCAGCTTTCTAAGTATGATGATCCCACAGTCTCCCCAAAGAATTATTAGGGCAGGATTTGTAGATCAGTATGTGAATATATCTGGGGAGAAATATCAGTCTCAGCTTAAACTATCCTTGTTTCAGAGGTCAGCTCTCCCTCCCTCAATTCAAAATTTATCACCAAGCTTTCCAACTACACCCTGTCAGGGTTGGCTAGATAAAAGCTCCCTGGTTTCATGGTGATACCTAGAGAAACACCTGACTTATCCTGGAAGGCTAGAGCAAGGACATTTTCTTCTGTGGTGTTAAAGAGAAATATTGTAGGCTACACTTTGGACCCATTATTGGCAACACAATCAGAAATTTCAGTGACAGACAAAAGTTTGAAAAGGAACCTAAAATGGAACCATTGCTCCCCTTGTGGCATAACAGAAATATTCGGAACAACATCTGAGATCTCTGTCCAGAAGAGTGCAGTGCTAGGAACAGCTAAGATACTGCACAGGACCCCCAAGCTCCCAGGCCTCTGGTAGAGGACCTGAGCTTTTATACATTTGTGTATATATGTGAATTTATATGTGTGTGTGTGTGTGTATATATAAATAAAAAATAAAAAGCACATTGAAATTGGCAGTGCCCTCCTCCGGCTTTACCAAAAACTTACCAACCTTGAATCCAAAACTGTGAATTTTGTCAACCATTCCACTCCTAGAAAAAAATACTTTATCTTAGCAAAATATAGTTTCTACCTGAAGCACAAGTAAATTAAGGGATCATTAAAATGTGTTTATTGCAGAAAAAAACAATCTACTCTCCATAAACATGCAGGTAAATGCAGAAATGACAGAATGAAAAGAATCAGTGACCCTGTTGATAATAGCTGATTGTGAAAGTAAATTTGGGGGTTTTGATTGTACATCATACATTTAGTGCCTTAAATGGAAGCAGCTTTAATATACTTATAGTGACACAGATTTATCCACTTTAGATGGTAAAAACTTGATAGTGATATAGTAATAGTATATTTTATTCTTGTCTTGATTATCTTGAAGACTTTGTGTAAATGTAGTAATAAACAAAGTTCACAGAATATACACAGAATATATGTATTGTAATGCATAACAAGAAGAAATGTGACTATATTTTCTAATGGGAATTCTCATGGACATCTGCACTGACACTATTGCTGGCTTGACAGCAGCCATGAGAGCAGGACCAGGAATGATGCGGTGATGAAACTGATCTTGTGGCTTACTCCACTTGAAGTTTCTGCAAATATTGACAAAAGTGCTTTAACAAACTTTTCTGTAATAGTGTAAATTTTTGAAGTGGTAGCATTCAGTAGTGCTTACGTGTGCCGTCCACGAAAATGTAGTTGATGTCGATGTTGAAGGCTGTGATGTTTGCTGCTGCTCTGATCAAAACCTTTGTAATTTCACTGTTATTAGGAACAGATGCAGATGCAAATCCAAGGTCCACAGTGCTGATGATTGATCCATTACTGCAAAATACATTAACAAAATATATGGCGTTATTTGTGTGAATTTATGACCCACATTTTTAAGATTCTATCAGTCTAAGAATAATAAATTACCTGAATGAAACCATGTTCAGGAAGCGGAATGAAGGAAATGCATTTTTGTAGAAAGGTTCAAGCTGTAGAAATACAAACAAACCCATTGTAAGTACATTTATTTTTAACTGGCTTGCATTTTATTTTCTTTTTGTCACTTTGAATTGTGTAAAAAATTAGGAGTGGAAGTAAAAGATCTTACTCCTTTGGTTCTCTAGTCACAGTTCAGGGCATGTACAGTATGTATTGTTTGGTTTATTTAAATAGTTTGAGACACTGGCAGAAAAAAAATGAAGTCACTGAGGGAAAAAAAACTTGAAACTTAAATGGCACTAATGAAGTGTCAAGATCAGTTGTCAGTCAGTCTTGAAATGGCAGGTTTATACATCAGTTGGAGGATCCACCAGTGTCATTTTGGTCTTCTATGGATTTACTGATAATTCACACTGAATGCAAAACTTGAATGGCATGTTCAGCTCATCAGAACAGCTGTCTGTCATCACGCTAACTGACATAAAAAAAAGGGGGGAAAAATAGATCTGAAGCTTAAAAAATGCAGTGGGTGATGTACAGTGTCAATTGAAACATTTGATATAATGAAACTATCTGTTCTGCAACATGTAAAAAGCGATGGGTAAAATATTAATTTGCAGTCTTGGGTACATCTGTACAGAGTGAGAGTTTTCTCAAGTAGATACTGCCTTGTGCCTGGGAATGTGAAAGAATAATCATAATAATAAAATTAATAATCAAACAAACTCATCTTGCTGAAGACAAAGACAGAATGAACAGAGAAGTGCTGTTTTCACACAGTGTAATATGTGTGTGTTGACAGTGAAGGAGTGTTTAGGTTTCCTTTTTTTCATAGCCAGTATTTTACAGCAAACCTTTGCAAACTTTTTGTCCAAAAAATAAAAAGCACATTGAAATTGGCAGTGCCTTCCTCCGGCTTTACCAAAAACTACCAACCTTGAATCCAAAACTGTGATATGAACCCAACTGTGAATTTTGTCAACCATTCCATTCCTAGAAAGTAAATTATGGGATATCTAGAGAAATGCCCTTTCTGTCAAAAATGCATGTGGATGCTGATATGCTGAAGGATTGCCATGAAAATACCTGAAATCATTTGCTGAAACAGCTGATGCATGAGAAAAAATTGCTGAAGTTTTTTGTTGACAACAAATTAGGAATGCCACTTTTCCGACGGAGCCATTAGAGCAGCTGGACTATGGCTAATTGGAGGGAAAAGAATTGTCTCTAGTGTGATACATAAATGTGTAATCTTCAAGAAGTTCTGAGGAAGGCAGGAGGAAGAACAAATGTCAGGTTTGCCACCAGAAAGAGTTTCTATGGAACCACCATTCACACACGTCAGGTTAGACGCCTTTGGTCCATGCACAGTTGCCTCACAGAGGACAAGAGGAGGCCATGCAGAAAGTAAAAGGTGGGCAATCATGTTTACTTGTCTCAGCACCAGAGCAGTACATATTGAAGTTATAGAGTCCATGACTACTGCAAGCTTCATCAATGCTCTCAGATGTTTTACTGCCCTAAGAGGACCAATCAAAATGCTCAGGTCAGACAGGGGGACAAATTTCATCGGAGCTTGTAGAGAGCTCAATCTTGACTCTGACTTAAAACCTTACCTGAAAGACAACAAATGTTCCTGGACCTTCAATCCTCCACACTCATTGCATATGGGTGGTGTATGGGAAAGGATGAATGTTGATGTTTCAGTTGTTGTTGGTACTTCAGTTGTTTGCATATGGGTGGTGTATGGGAAAGGATGATTGAAATCGCAAGGCACATATTGTATGCCCTCCTTCTCCAGATAAAAACCCCCTCTCTGACACACGAAATGCTTACGACTCTGATGACAGAAGTTACTGCCATAATGAACTCAAGACCTTTGGTCCTGGTATCTTCGGACCCCAAATCACCAGTAGTTCTCACACCATCCATGCTGTTGACATAGAAGATGGACACACTTTCTACACCTGTAGGGGACTTTGACATTAATGATCTCTCTAACAAACACTGGAAAAGAGTTCAAGGACTCGCGGATGCATTCTGGATAAGATGGAAAACAGACTATTTAACAACACTCCAACCCAGGAAAAAATGGCACTCAGAGAGGGACAATGTGCAAGTGGGAGATGTGGTGTTGTTGAAGGACTCACAGGCCAAAAGAACTGAGTGGCCTACAGGACTTGTTGTGAAAACTATGCCTACTCAAGACAATAAAGTAGATAAAGCTGAAGTTAGGGTTTGTAGACAGGGTACTTCTAAAGTGTATTTGCGACCTATTTCAGAGATAATATTACTTTTTCGCAAAGAAACTGTGTAGCAGTATAAAGCATTATACCAGACGAGGAGTGTCCTGCCCTCTACAGGTACTATTGCCCCCTAGTGGCGATCGACCATGTTTATTTTGAGGTTCATGGGAAGTTCACCTTAGGCTAGGAAATAGTAGTTTATATTGAAGGCACGAATTAGCTGCTGTTTATTGCAAAGCTGAAGTTGAAATCGCTCCACAGAGCAAAGAAATATATGCCTGTAAGTTTATTGTTTATGTCGATTTACTGGTGTTATACGTGCTCTACTTACGGACCAACATGTATGTTTGTATTGAATGGAATACTGTGACTGTCAAGCTAATTCAAGTTAGCACGTCTATGCGTTTTTCTATTGTAAGTTAGCATTAAGCTAGCGCAATGTGTATTTGCTTTTAAAGAACATAGACATGTTTTCTGGTTACAACTCAATCATGTAATGTGTTTGCTTGTACTTATGCGTTTACAGTTTTCCAAATTGTATACAATAAATGATGTTTGAAGCCATGAATCTTGGGGGTAAATTTTGAATCACTTTAAGTGCCTTAAATAGAAGCAGGTTTTATATACATGTAGTGATACAGATTTATCCACTTTAGATGGTAAAAACTTTGTGATATAGTAATGGTATATTTTATTCTTGTGTCTTGATTATCTTGAGGAAGACTTTGTATAAGTAATAAACAAAGTTCACAGAATATACACTTGTATTGTAATGCATAACAAGAAGAAATGTGACTGGGTAATCATGCAGGATATTGTTCATGACTTTCAACATAAATCTAAATGGGGCAGTACAAGGATACACTCAAAAAAAAGTACTCATTTCCATCCAATAAATATATGTAGCCCCAACTTAAATTAAATAAATGGATGCACATAATTTGAGCTAGGGCTACATACTGCATATAATTTAATAAAGTTCATCCAATAAGTTATTTTTGAGTGTAATTTCAGTGATAAATTTGTTTCAAAGGACCAGTTGCTTAACCCTTGTGTTCTGTTAAGGATCTTAAAGTTGTCCCCGTAATGAATGAGCTTTGTGGGACAGCAAACAGAGATAAGGAAAGGTTCTTGCAAAGATCTGTGGTTGTTGAATACATATGCCATCAACATGTTATTGGTGTGTGCAGTCATCCCAAATTTGAATTAAATATGTGGAAGTTCTTTCCAAGTCATCCTCAAAAGTGACTCGATTTTGAAATGGAACAAGGTGCTTTTTCATACAATTCATATTTGGTAATGGGAATTCTCATGGACATCTGCACTGACACTATTGCTGGCTTGACAGCAGCCATGAGAGCAGGACCAAGAATGATGCAGTGATGAAACTGATCTTCTGGCTTACTCCACTTGAAGTTTCTGCAAATGTTGAGAAAGGTGACAAGACATTACTGTAACAAACCTTTCTGTAATAGTGTAAATTTTTGAATTGGTAGAATTCAATAGTGCTTACGTGTGCCATCCACGAAAATGTAGTTGATGTCGATGTTGAAGGCTGTGATGTTTGCTGCTGCTCTGATCAAAACCTTTGTAATTTCACTGTTATTAGGAACAGATGTAGATGCAAATCCAAGGTCCACAGTGTTGATGATTGATCCATTACTGCAAAATACATTAACAAAATATATGGCGTTATTTGTGTGAATTTATGACCCACATTTTTAAGATTCTATCAGTCTACCAATAATAAATTACCTGAATGACACTGTATTCAGGAAGCGGAATGAAGGAAATGCATTTTTGTAGAATGGTTCAAGCTGTAGAAATACAAACAAACCCATTGTAAGTACATTTATTTTTAACTGGCTTGCATTTTTTCATTTGAACATTCTGTTTTTATTAATGGTATAAATGTAATTTGTACTATGTCATAATGCTGCTCTGTTGCCTATTAATGCATTTTTTATTTTCTTTGACTATCACATATTTATTTAATCTGTCATTAAAATAAAAAGATGCTATAATATTACAGAAGTCTTGTAAAACTGTTCTAAATAATTGCACAAATATTATTTGTTCTTACCCTAAGACAGAGACTTACGTTTGTTTTTATGAGTGTGGCTCGATTTTTAAATGCTGTGGATGATGGAAACTGCAAGTCGCTTGTAAATGTCTCTCCAGCAGATCTGAAAGTCAGCCGCCTTGTTGTGACTGCCTCACTCACGACACAGACAGTGATCTGTAAATAAATCACTGAGTATATTTTCTTGCTGTAATGACAGTACCGGTACTTGTGTTGGTAACTGTATTTGCAGTACTGGTATTTTTGTTATTTGTGGTGGGGGATACTGTTGTTACATCTGAAGTATTTACTTCTGTAAAAAACAAATACAGAACAGTATGAACACATTTTCAAGAGCACAGAGGTACTTACTCTCAAACACACTCACGACACAGACAGTGATCTGTAAATAAATCACTGAGTATATTTTCTTGCTGTAATGCGTAGCTACTGTTTACTTACGAACTAGTTGGGTGGAGTTGGCTTGAATAGTGACATTGAAGGTGTTGTTGGAGTTAGATGCAGCTTCTTCTAATGTTTTTACAACATCAGCAGGCTTTGGGATGTCTGCAGGTGAAGCTGTTGTATTGAACTCAATCCCCACCTCTACTTGAACATTATCTGCTCGTGTTCTGGTTATAGCTGGGCTGCATAGAAAAACACATATCTCAGTTAAATATTAACATTGTTAAACTATGTAATTATTCTGTTATTTTTGTTATTAGCATTCATGAAAAATTACCTAAACTTTATGACATAAACGCGGATGAAAAGAAGTCCATATTTTGCCCTGTAGATGAAATCGAACTGTGGAACGAACACAAATATAAAAAGTAAAAAAACTGTACTCTAAAATAAAACTAAAATAAACTGTAAACTCACTTAATACACCTATAAAAATAATGAACACTGTGACTGTTTTGATATTGTACTCACCACTGATACAACTCTTGCTTCAAGGACCTTATATTGGTTGCTGTTTTGATCAGAAAGTTCTGATACATAAGGTTCCATCAAGACTGATGTGAGTAACACAACTGGTTGGGAAGCTACAGTTGTAGTAGTAGTAGTAGTAGTAGTAGTAGTAGTAGTAGTAGTAGCAGCAGATGTTGTTGTTGTAGCAATGGTTGTTGGACCGGCAGTTTTACTTTTTGATGTGGCATTTATTGTTAGACTGGCAGTCATTGTTGGAGCCCCAGTTGCTGCTGTGGCATTTGATGTTGGAGCCCTAGATGATGTTACTGTGGCAAAGGTTGTTGGGCTGGCAGTCATTTTTGATGTAGCATTTGTTGCTAGACTGGCAGTCATTGTTGGAGCCCCAGTTGCTGCTGTGGCATTTGATGTTGGAGCCCTAGTTGTTGCCATTGTGGCAATGGTTGTTGGACCGACAGTGGTTGTTTTTGATGTAGCTTTTGTTGCTAGACTGGCAGTTGTTGTTGGAGCCCCAGTTGTTGTAGATGCAAAAGTTATTGTTGATGCAGAAGCAGTTGGTGGTGATTTGGTTGTTGTTGGTGCTTCAGTTGTTGGTATTTCAGTGGTTGTTGGCACTTCAGTTGTTATTGGCATTTCAATTGTTGTTGGTGCTTCAGTTAATGTTATTACTTTGGTGCTTGTTCGTGCTTCAGTTGTTTTTGTTAATTCGGTAGTTATTGGCGCTTCAGTTGTTGGTGCTTCAGTGGTTGTTGTGAGCACTTCAGTTGTTTTTTGTAGTTCAGTGGTTGGTACCTCAGTTGTTCGCACTTCAGTTGTTGTTGGCTCTGTTGTCATTTCAGTGGTTGTTGTTGCTTCAGTTATTAGTACTTCTGTTGTGGTTGTTGTCACTTCAGTTGTTGGCGCTTCAGTAGTTGTTGTTGTTGGTGTTTCTGTGGTTGTTGGCACTTCAATTGCTGGCACTTCACTAGTTGTTGTTGGCACCTCAGTGGTTGTTGTTTGCACTTCAGTTGTTGCTACTTCAGTGGTTGTTGGTGTTTCCATGGTTGTTGTTACTTCAGTGGTTGTTGTTGGCACTTCAGTGGTTGTTGTTGGCACTTCTGTGGTTGTTGTTGACACTTCAGTGGTTGTTGTTGGCACTTCTGTGGTTGTTGTTGGCACTTCTGTGGTTGTTGTTTGCGCTTCAGTGGTTGTTGTTGGCGTTTCGGTGGTTGTTGTTGTTGGCACGTCAGTGGTTGTTATTGGCAGTTCAGTGGTTGTGGCCGCTTCAGTGGTTGTTGTTGGCCCTTCTGTGGTTTGTCGCAGCGCTTCCGTGGTTGTTGTTGATGCTTCAGTTGTTGTTGGCACTTCAGTGGTTGTTGTTCTTGGCACTTCCTTGGTTGTTGTTGGCACCTCAGTGGTTGTTGTTGGCACTACTGTGGTTGTTGTTGGTGCTTCCGTTGTTGTTGTTGGCACTTCCTCGGTTGTTGTGGGCACCTCAGTCATTGTTGTTGGCCCTTCCGTGGTTGTTGTTGGCGCTTCCGTTGTTGTTGTTCGCACTTCAGTGGTTGTTTTTGGCATTTCTGTGGTTGTTTTTGGCACTTCAGTTGTTGTTTTTGGTGCTTCTCTGGTTGTTGTTGGCGCTTCAGGTGTTATGGGCACTTCTGTGGTTGTTGGCACATCAATGGTTGTTGTTGGCACTTCAGGTGTTATGGGCACTTCTGTGGTTGTTGTTGGCACTTCAGTGGTTGTTGGTGTTTCCATGGTTGTTGGCACTTCAGTGGTTGTTGTTGGTGCTTCAGTGGTTGTTGTTGCCACTTCAGTTGTTGTTGTTGGCACCTCAGTGGTTGTTGTTGGAACTTCAGTGGTTGTTGGTGCTTCCGTGGTTGTTGTTGGGCCTTTCGTG
>NW_018128666.1:19952-20211 GCF_001952655.1 Monopterus albus
GTGGTTGTTGTTGGCGCTTCAGTGGTTGTTGTTGTTGCCGCTTCAGTTGTTGTTGTTTGCGCTTCCGTGGTTGTTGTTGGCACTTCTGTGGTTGTATTTGGTGCCTCAGTTGTTCTTGCTCGTGCTTCAGTCGTTGGCAGTTCAGTGGTTGTTGTTGGCACTTCAGTTGTTGGTGCTTCAATGGCGCTTTTGTGGTTGTTGTTGGCACTTCAGTGGTTGTTGTTGTTTGTGCCTCAGTTGTTGTTGCTCGTGCTTCAGT
>NW_018128667.1:0-330 GCF_001952655.1 Monopterus albus
TAGCTCTTGCCTCCAGTACTACTGTAATGAACCTTTGAGTCATCTTTGATCAGGATATGTCCTTTAAATCACATATAAACCAAGTCTCTAGAGCTGCCTTCTTTCACCTGCGCAATATTGCGAAAATCAGGAGCATCCTGTCTCAAAGTGATGCTGAAAAACTGGTCCATGCATTTGTTACTTCCAGGCTGGACTACTGTAACTCTTTACTATCAGGATGTCCCAATAATTCCCTAAAAAGCCTCCAGTTAATCCAAAATGCTGCAGCCAGAGTACTGACAGGAACTAGCAAGAGAGAGCATATCTCTCCCATATTAGCTTCTCTCCACT
>NW_018128667.1:997-7132 GCF_001952655.1 Monopterus albus
ATTATGGCAAGGCAGAGCATATAATCAGAGTGTTTGAAAGCATTTTATTTACGATATATAGAGGGACAGCGACACACTATTTGCATCGCATACAGTTTGTGAGGATTACACGATCCACCGAGAGGCACAGCAAAGTGTTGCCTCATCGCGCATCTCCTCCATGTATTTGAATGGGACATATGAAAATTCTGCTATTCTTTATTGAAAAAAATTCCTTCAACATCGGATTTGAATGGCAAAAGGGCCTACAACAAACACCAGCCGACAAATATTAACATTTATTATATTTTATGGTTAACTTTTTTTTCTTTTCAAGATTGACAGGGGAGGCACACGTCACTGCCTAACAGAGCACGTGGCTCTCAGAGTGCAGTTTTACTTATAAGTTAAACTAGTGGATACTTCACACACTTTAAAATGAACTGCATGCTCACTGAGACTGATGTAAGAGACATTCTTCTGTTTCTGTTACCTGTTGCACCTACTTATATTTGGATAATTAGAAATAGTGGACTTCATTTTTATTTGGAGTTTCAAAAAATAAATAAATAGCTTGTCCAGTGTGCCCTGGAGCACCTTTTTATTTTGAGAATTTGTTTGAGTGAGAGACAGATAGAAAATGTAAAACCTGTTTAATGCAATGCTTTATTTAGTTACAATTAAATTGTTCATTTAAAAGGATTATAAAAATGTTTGTGTATGCTGTCAGCTGCAGTTATTAGAAAGAAAGTCAGAATCAGCAGGTCAGATATTTAAAAAAATTGGAAATCTGAATTAGCCAAGAAAACTGAAATTGGTCAATCTCTACTAGAGGCTGCAGGTTCATGTGAAGATTCAAGTTGCACCGGTTCTATTGGAATTAGTAGATGGGTTTAGACTGAGACTATCAACAGTGTTATATGTTCCTGGGTGGTTGTAGTAGGTTTCTGAGATAAAAGCAATTCTTAGAAAGAGCTGAACTGGGTAAGTTTGACATATCAAGCTTAGTTGTTCTGCTCTGAAGGTCCAATAGATGTTGTATTCCTGATGAACAGTGGGCACACTGAAAAGGACAATGTGGTTCCATGGATAACACAGACAATCAACAAAACATGCAAATATCATTTCCTGCTCTGAGGAGTGAGGAGGCTTCCTGGAGGAAGCATGAGCCAATAGAACCCAATAGAACAGTCTCTCTCCACTCTTTGCTGCATTGACCTCAGTGTTTCCTTGTGGGGAGTGACATGCTCATAGCCTAAATGCCAAACCTTTATGCTGTACATATTCAATTTTCAGCAAGTTCTTCAACCTATATAACTTAAGTATGTTCATTTGTCCCTTCCTTCTCGTTCAAGCTGTGAAGTAGTGTCACTATGTTGCCAAGTGGAATTGTAGGAACTCTGCCAACAATAACAGCAACACATGCTGCAATGACAAGCTTTACAGACGTTCATCATCATGGAAACTACCATAAATATGCCATTACAATTAGGAAACTGCCATGGTTTAATTATCACATATCACAGGCGCTAGATTCAAACACCATTTGCCTGGGGGAAGGTCCGAAGTTTAGTGTAGCCATATACCCCAGCCTTCTCTAAAGAGTAACTCACTGCCTCTATATACTATATCACCTAACTTACTCTTGGTCCTGTCATAAATACTGTGGTCGCTAGAGCTCACCAAACTGTTGGTCAGAGTAACCTGTTGGCACAAACTACCTACTGAGTTGTGTTTTTGACTGGAGGACAGTCTCTCTACATTGATATAATAATCCATTCCATGTGAGTTTGCTGACTGACCTGTATCATTACTAGAGTTCAGGATGGGTAGTTATTTCAAAACAAAATGAAACATTCAGAAGGAATCTTGTAATTAACAAGACATAAAAGACTGATGTTTGAGTAATGGCAAAACTGATAGGTCATCATGTTGTTGAAGCTGACAATGGACTTTACTGTGTGTCAGGACTCATGACAAAACCTAACATTAAAACATTTCCAGGGATCAGACAAATCACATATGCACTGTTATTACAAAAGACGTGATTACTGTGGAAATCAGTTCACTTTATTTTGACAGAAGAATCTTCTTAAGTGTTTATGAATTTCTGTCATTTTCAGGCCATATATAATTGGATTAAAAAGAGGATTATACAAAACTAATTGTAAAGTCATTACTAAATGCACAGTGTTTGGAATATCAGATTCGACTCGAGCCATAATAAGACCATATATTAACAAAAAGGAATAGTTGATTAACACCAGCAGGTGAGGAACACAGGTCTGTGCAGCTTTTCTCCTGACTTCTCCACTACTGTGGTAACATATTATAAGTATCCTGATGTATGTGAAAACTATGAACAACAGAGGAAAAATAACACACCATAGGAAAAAGAATACACCATATATAGATATTGCTCTTGAAGACACACAAAAAAGTTTGAAAATTGAGTTACTGCAAAAAATCATTTTCAGGGTAAAGCTACAGAGCTGCTGATTAGCGGTCATTATTGTATATCCCACAAGCTGACATGCAGGTAACAGCCAAGATAAAGCCAGAAAGACAATGATATTTGTTTTTGTCATGATACTTGGATATTGCAGAGGTTTACATATAGACACATATCTGTCATAGGCCATGGCTGCCAACAGTAAGAACTCTGAATCAGCAAACATATAAAACATATAAAACTGAACAAGGCAGGCTTGATGAGATATGATCTGTTTTTCAGATAAAAAGTCAACCAACAGCTTTGGGTAGATATTAGTGCTGAAAAGAACAGAGTTTAGCAACAAGGCAGCAATGAAGATGTACATAGGCTCATGGAGGTCTTGGTGGTTCCAGATCAGGTACACAATCGTAGCATTACTGCAGATTATTAGAATATATACGGCAAAAACAACTATAAAATAAAGGTATCTGTATTTTTGAA
The DNA here is from genome assembly GCF_001952655.1 of Monopterus albus. Classification (NCBI taxonomy): domain Eukaryota; kingdom Metazoa; phylum Chordata; class Actinopteri; order Synbranchiformes; family Synbranchidae; genus Monopterus; species Monopterus albus. The sequence goes on from NW_018128667.1 coordinate 3,912, forward strand.
GCTCCACATGTCCACCAAAAGTTAAATAAGTTACATTTAATTCTTCCTCCATTCAGAATGTCAAATAAATAAAATATTAATCATTAAGACAGATAAAATAACAGTAATACGTTAAAAATAGAGATATATTGTATTTTCTGTATTGGATTCTCTTCTCCACAGTTACCTGACCTTGAAGTTCAACTAGTTCATCACCTAAAATCAATGAGAACTGTTTCATTTTGTGAAATGTTTTTATGACAGCTTCACCCTCCATGGACCTCATTAAACTTTACACCAAGAGTGACCAACATGTAAACAAGAGAGAGTAGAAATTTGGGAAAGGGGCACAGTTACTCTAAAGGACAAATCTTTGCCATGTACTTCTAAAACTGGGCCTTAATTAGTCTACTTGAGATGGCCCTATTGACTGTTACTAAACTGAAACATCTGTAGCAATAAGTTTTCAACCAGCAATAATCAGGTCTCTTCTCTCTGAAAGGAAGCAGTTGCAAGAAACAGTCTTTGATTTTATAACAAATGAAATGGTAACAGGTGATACAGTTTAGGCACAAAGCCATGTTACCTTCTCGCTGGCTGTTTCCTGTTTCCAGAGCACATCCTTTGTGAGAATTGCTGTATTTTGACAGAGCTTCCACTCCTACTCCACTGCTCCTGTGTGAGCTTCACATCACCACCAATTAATGTGTCAGTGTGTGCGTGGCCCGCAACCTTCACCGTGTTCATATTGGCAAGCACGGTGCTTTGAGGAGATGCCACTGCACTCCGGCACTGTGAAGGAAATGAAATTCTGGACGATCAGGAGTAAGAGAAGTTGTTGTGTTTGTGGTATTTATTGTAAACAGAGAACCAAGATGATGATCTGTTCATTCTCTAAAGCAGATATGAGGAGAAGATGGAGAGTTCATTAAACTTGTTGAACCAATTGTGCATCACAGATGATGAGATGCAAAGGCTGCTACAATAAAGTATTGTCCTACTGTATGTCTGCAAATCGGTTTGATGATTTACTGCATTGAATCAAGCTGTTTGATAAGCATACCACCACACCATACATTGATAAATGAACCCACGAGCTGGTGTAGTAAAATAACTGTGCTGCATTGCTGCACCTGTACCACAGTCTCAGTCTCTGAACCAGTATTAAAGACTGTTTAACTTACCTGTCAATTGCTGCCTATTGTTTGTTTGAGTATAGTAACTCTACTAAGCCCTGACACAAGTAAGAGTTGTAATGAACATGCAATACATGTTCATTGAAGTGAACAACAGTGTCTAATGTGGTAGGACTGAAAAAATAGCAGGTCACAAGTCTCAGTAAAACAGGACCAACAACAACCATTGATTCAGGGCTCCAGAGTTTGATAAAGTTGTTTACATGTTGTTCACTGTTGGTGGAAAGTTTAATGAGATCCATGGAGGCTGAAGCAGTCTGATAAAAACACCTCACAGGCTCAGACAGTTTTCTTTCTGGGTTTTGGAGATGAGTATACATACAAAGTGCGTCTGAAGATTAGGTAACTAGAAATAGCAGAATCAAATACAGGAAACACAATTTACACATTTCAAGGTGAACAGTTTTGTTTCATTTTTAATTCACATATTTCCATCCATCCATCTTCCTCCGCTTATCCAAAGCCGAGAGACATAGTCCCTCCAGCGTGTCCTGGGTCTTCCCCAGGGTCTCCTCCTGGTGGAACATACCCGGAACACCTCCCCAGGAAGGCACCCAGGAGGCATCCAAAACAGATGCCCGAGCCACCTCAGCTGACTGCTCTCAATGTGGAGGAGCAGCAGTTCTACTCTGAGCTCCTCCCGGGTGACCGAGCTCCTCACACTATCTCTAAAGCGCCCCGCCACCCTGTGGAGAAAGCTCATTTTGGCCACCTGTATCTGGGATCTTGCCCTTTTGATCATGACCCAAAGCTCATGACCATAGGTGAGAGTTGGAACGTAGATTGACCAGTAAATCGAGAGTTTCGCCTTGCAGCTCAACTCCTTCTTCACCACAACGGACCGGTACATCGACCGCATTACTGCAGAAGCTGCACCGATCTGCCTGTCAATCTCCCATTCCATCCTTCCCTCACTTGTGAACAAGACCCCAAGATACTTAAACTCCTCCACTTGAGGCAGGAACTCCCCACTAACCTGAAGGGAACAAGCCACCCTTTTCCGACTGAGAACCATGGCCTCAGCCTTGGAGGTGCTGATTCTCATCCCAGCCACTTCACACTTGGCTGCAAACTGTTCCAGTGCACGCTGGAGGTCCTGGCTTGATGGAGCCAACAGGACATCATCCACAAAAAGCAGAGTTAATATCTTGTGGTCTCCGAACCAGACTCCCTCCAGCCCCTGGCTTCAGGGGAAATTCTGTCCATAAAAATGATGAACAGAACCGGTGACAAAGGGCAGCCTTGCCGGAGTCCAACATGCATCAGAAACAAGTCTGACTTAATGCTGGCAATGCGAACCAAGCTCCTGCTCCGGTCATACAGGGACCAGACAGCCCTTAACAGAGGGCCCCGGACCCCATACTCCCGGAGCACCCCCCACAGGATGCCACGAGGGACACGGTCAAATGCCTTCTCCAAATCCACAAAACACATGTGGTTGGGCAAACTCCCATGAACCCTCCACCACCCCAAAGAGGGTATAGAGCTGGTCCAGTGTTCCATGGCCAGAACAAAAACTGCATCGTTCCTCCTGGATCTGAGGTTCGACTATTGGTTGAATTCTCCTCTCTAGTACTCTGGCATAAACTTTCCTGAGGAGGCTGAGGATTGTGATCCCCCTGTAGTTGGAGCACACCCTCCGGTCCCCCTTTTTGAAAAGAGGGACCACCACCCCGGTCTGCCGATCCAGAGGCACTGTCCCCAACTGCCACATGATGTTGCAGAGGTATGTCAGCCAAGACAGTCCCACAACCTCTAGAGACTTAAGGTACTCAGGGTGAATCTCATCCACCCCCGGTGCCTTGCCACCAAGAAGCTTCTCAACTACCTCGGTGACTTCAGCTTAGGTGATGGACGAGTCTGCCTCCGAGCCCCCGGCCTCTGCTTCCTTATTAGAAGACGTGACGCTGGGGTTGAGGAGATCCCTGAAGTGTTCCTTCCACCGTCCGATGATGTCCCCAGTGGAGGTCGACAGCTGCCCATCTCCACTGTAAACAGTTTTGGCAGGGCACTGCTTCCCCCTCCAGAGGCGCTGGACCGTTCTCC
>NW_018128667.1:7478-9849 GCF_001952655.1 Monopterus albus
GGGGCGTTCCTCCCAATCACGCCCCTCCAGGTGTCACTGTCGCTGCCCACGTGGGCGTTGAAGTCCCCCAGTAGAACAACGAAGTCCCCAATTGGGGCCTTTTCCAGCACCCCTCCCAGGGACTCCAAGAAGGCCGGGTACTCTACACTGCCATACAGCTCGTAGGCACAGACGACAGTGAGAGACCTATCCCCGACCCAAAGGTGCAGGGAAACGACCCTCTCATTCACCAGGGTGAACTCCAACACAGGGTGGCTAAGCTGAGGGGCTATGAGCAAGCCTACACCAGCCGGCCGCCTCTCACTGTGGGCAACTCCAGAGTAGTAGAGAGTCCAACCTCTCTCGAGGAGTATGGTTCCAGAGCCCAAGCTATTCGTGGAGGTGAGCCCGACTATCTCTAGCCGGTACCTCTCAACCTCCTGCACAAGCTCGGGGCCCTTCCCCACCCCACCAGCGAGGTCACATTCAATGTCCCCAGGGCTAGTCTCCATGATCGGGCCACCAGGGCCCTTGCCTTTGACTGCTGCCCGATCCACTGTGCACCAGCCCCTTATGGATCTTCCTGCAGGTGGTGGACCCACACATATTTATTTTATATAATCCGCCTGTTTAAATAATCAATTATATTTGACTTTCTTAATAGAGGAGGAATTAAATGTGACCTATATAACTTTTTGTGGGTATGTGGAACTTCACAAATACAGATACCCTTATTTTATGGCTGTTTTTACTATATATTCTAATACTCTGTAGTAATTTTACTATTGTGTACCTAATCTGGAACCACCAAGACCTCCATGAGCCTATGTACATTTTCATTGCAGCCTCGTTACTGAACTCTGTTCTTTTCAGTACTATCTACCCAAAGCTGTTGATTGACATTTTATCTGAAAAACAAGTAATAGCTTACCGTGTATGTCTGACCCAATTTTATGTTTTATACTTTAGTTGGTTCACAGTTCTTACTGTTGGCAACCATGGCCTTTGACAGATACAGTATGTGTCTATATATAAACCTCTGCAATAGCCAACCATCATGAGGAAAAAATTTAGCAGTATCATTCTTGTTATATCTTGGCTTGTGCCTGCTTGTCTGAATATGGGATTAGCAACAATGAGCTCTAATCAGCTGCTCTGTAGCTTTACTCTGAAAGTCATTTTTTGTAATAACTCAATTTAAAAAAAAAGTGTCTTCAAGAGCAATAACTATATATGGTCTGTTTGTTTTCGTAAATGTTGTAATTTTCATAGTTTTCACATACAGCAGGATGCTTCAGAATCAGAATCTGTTTTATTGGCCAGGTGTGTCAGACACACGAGGAATTTGACTCTGATACATCAGCTTTCAATGTGCATGTACATATCCCCATGCAAGGGGCAAGTAAACAGTAAACCAGCATAAGGCTGTGTAATATAACAAAATAAGCAGTATTAACAAGCAACAAACAGTGCAAAATAAGCAGTATACTTCCTGAAGTCCACTGTCATCTTTACTGTTTTGAGCGTGTTCAGCTCCAGGTTGGTGCGGCTAAACCACTGGGCCCCACAGGACCAGCTGCTCAACCTCCCGTGTGTAGGCTGACTCGTCGCCATCTCAGATGAGACCAATGACCGTTGTGTCTTCTGCAAACTATAGGAGCTTGACAGAGGGGTCCTTTGAGATGCAGTCGTTAATGTAGAATGAAAACAGCAGAGGGGAGAGCACACATCCTTGGGGGGCGCCTGTGCTGATTGTCCAGGTGCTGGATGTGGTTTTTCCCACCCTCACCTGCTGTTTTCTGTCTGTCATAAAGCTAGTAATCCACTGACAGGTGGGGGCAGGCACAGTAAGCTGGGTCAGTTTGGAGTGGAGGATGTCCGGGATGATGGTGTTGAATGCTGAGCTGAAGTCCACAAAGAGGGAGTCGAGGTGTTGCAGGATGTAATGCAGTGCCATGTTAATTGCATCATCCACTGACCTGTTTGGCTGGTAGGCGAGACGGCGAGGGTCTAGCAGGGGGTCTACCGTGTCCTTCAGGTGGGCCAACACCAGTCTTTCAAAGGACTTCATAACTACAGATATCAGGGCAACAGGTCTGTAGTCGCTCAGTCCGCTGATGGAGGTTTTCTTGGGGACTGGAATGATGGTGGAGCATTTGAAACAGGAGGGGACTTCACACCAGTGACGTGCGGTCAGGGGAGGCAGGTGAGGCAGAGCCTCCCCTGTCAATCTTAAAAAGAAAAAAAAGTTAACCATAAAATATAATAAATGTTAATATTTGTCGGCTGGTGTGTGTTGTAGGCCCTTTTGCCGTTCGAATCCGATGTTGAAGGAATTTTTTTTCAATAAAGAATAGCAGAATTTCCATATGTCCCGTTCAAATACATGGAG
>NW_018128667.1:10476-12078 GCF_001952655.1 Monopterus albus
AGATAAATAAGTAACACAAAATCTAAGGCACTTTAAGCAGCAAAAAATGCAGCAATACAATAAAAGATGTATAAGAATATAACAGAGAATGTATGTTACATGGGAGCAGCATGTGCAGCAGAGTCATTGTGCAATTATGCATGTAACACAAACAATTAACAAAATCTAAGACACTTTAAGCAGCAACAAATGCAGCAATATAATAAAAGAATATAACAGAATGTATGCTGCATGGGAGCAGCATGTGCAGCAGTCAAGTCATTGTGCAATTATGCATGTGCAAACTGAGAATATAAACAGTACATCACGTATTTCCTTGTAGTAAACTCCTCAGCTGTTTAGGAGTCTGATGGCAGAGGGAAAGAAAGAGTTTTTCAGTCTGGAGGTCCTGCATTTCACACTTCTGAACCTCTGGCCAGAGGACAGAGAAGTGAACAGTCCGTGCTGGGGGTGGGATCTTTGAGGATGGAGACAGCCTTCCTATGCACCCTGCGGTGGTAAATGCTCTGCATTGAGGGCAGTGGAGTCCTGGTGATCTTCTCCGCAGTCTTTACCACTCTCTGCAGGCGCTTGCGGTCCATAGCAGTAGTGCTGCCATACCAGACAGTGATGCAGCTGGTCAAGATGCTCTCAATGATGGAGCTGTAGAAGTTGCAAAGGATCCTAGGCGACATGCCAAACCTCCTCAGCCTCCTCAGGAAGTACAGCTGCTGGGCCTTCTTGACCAGCTGTGTGGTGTTATGTGTAATACCCAAGTTCTTTAATTGGACAGATCTGAATGATGACAGAGTCCGACTTTCTTCATTTTAGTGCTGGTTTATTTAAAAAAGCCACAAATAAAAGTTACAGAAACACAACCTGGGTGGCTCTCTCCCTCAGACAAGCTGCTGGAGAAGAGACACCCTGGAAACACGGAGCCTAATACATTTATAAGGGTTTGGGATAACCCCTTAAACAAAAAGATATAAAAACATCACGAGTTGGAGACGTGTCCTTCTCTTACCATATCTTATTCTCCGCATGCATCGAGCACTAGTCATAACAAAGTGAAGAATTCCATGTGTGTGTATGTTGTATACGTGGTGTGTAACTAAATCATACATTCAGACAATTCTTACACAAGATTAATACATGAAAACAACTGGTGTCAAGGTACACTTTTCAGAATCAACACTGTTTTCTAACCTTGAAGCAAAGCACATAGAGCAGACTTTGAATCTTACTAAACTGCATTAATAACACTTTAAAGTCTAATAATTCATTCATTCATTCATTTTCTACCGCTTAGTCCCTGAGTCTAATAATTATCTGACCAATTTATTAATTTCTAACATATGTGTCCAAGTGAGGTCTTCACTGATGTGGACGCCTAAGTATTTGAAGCTGCTCACCCTCTCCACTTTGAGCCCCTGGAGGAACAGCGGCCGATAAGATCTCCTCTCCTTCCTCGTGTTTACTATCATCTCCTTCATCTTGTCCATGTTGAGGCTGAGATTATTGTCCTTGCACCAAGACACTAGACTGGCCACCTCCCTCCTGTAGGCTGCTTTGTCCCCGCCAGTGATGTGACCTATCACTGCGGTGTCGTCCGCGAACTTTAGT
>NW_018128667.1:14277-20209 GCF_001952655.1 Monopterus albus
CTCAAAGTGGGTGTAGAAGGTGTTGAGGTCATCCGGCAGGCTGTCTGTGGAGCTGATGATGCTGGTGGTGGTCCTATAGTCTGATGTGCTGCAGGCCTTGCCACATCTGTCCAGAGTCAGCAGTAGAATAGAAGCCATTCAGCTTCTCTCTGTACTGCCTCTTGGCCACTGTAATGGCTTTCCTCAGTCTGTACTTTGCAACTTTCTACTCCGTCTCATCACCTGACATGAGAGCGGGCACGCAGCATGTAGTGTACCTGACTGTTTATCCAGGGTTTCTGGTTGGGGAACCTCCTGTCTTGTATGGTGGGCACAATGTTGTCAATACAGGTACTAATGTATTCGATCACATACTCAGCATGACCTGTTGAAGATAAATGTGAAGATGGGGGCCAGCTGATCAGCACACACTTTCAAGCAGGAGGGGGTCACACCATCTGGGCCTGGTGCCTTTCTGATCCTTTGTTTTTAAAGAGGCCATGCACATCCTTTTCACAGATCTTTAGAAGTGGGGGGCTGGAGGTAAGGATGGTGATTGTTGGGGGAGCAGCTGCTGGATCTGAGGTGGGTAGGGTGAGGGGGGAGTGTTGTTTGTCAAACCTGTAGCAGAACACATTCAGGTCGTCTGCCAGTTGACGGTCCTCCACAACAGGGGGGGATGGTTTCCTATAGCCAGTGATGCTTTTCAGGCTCCCCCACACAGATGAGGGGTCGTTGGCTGAAACCTGGGCTTTCAGCTTTTCAGAGTAGCTCCTCTTTGTTGCTCTGATCTCCCTTGTCAGTGTGTTCCTGGCCTGGCTGTACAGAGTCCTGTTCCCACGTCTGTAGGCTTCCTGTTTGTCAAGTCAAGTCAAGATTTTTATTTGCCATTTATGCATAAATAGACAGTCTAGGCATTTAGGAATTCTTGTGCAGCTCTCCTTTGGAGTCAGGTAAAGAGTCAAAAGCCAGATAGAACACTTAGTCTTAAAATAAAAAGTTACAAAAAGGCAACAAAGCATTAAAAACTGCAATACACAAAAATATGGTAATAGTATTTTCCTCAGTGAACTTTAAACATCACACTTAGTAATTTACATGGTGGAGTTGGATATGTCATTACACTTGATGAGGTAGTGAGAGGCTATAACATACTAGAACACAGTTTATATTCAGGCCTGTTTCCATTGCTTGGTAGAGAATGTCCTGAATGCCCTCAGGTCCCCTGAGAGAACACTGTTGATGAGATGCTCTTACAAAAATACCTTGTGGAACATTACTGTATTATTATTGCACATGTCTAGTAAGTGGTTATTGCACATATATTCTCACATTTCTCACATTTTTGTATTTGCCATCAGTCTTACTGTGGCAGAGGAAAAGCTGCGGTAAAGTCTAGTTCTGTGTGTGATGATACTGTCCACCCTGCTGTGCCTGAGGCTGTAGGTGCAGTTTTTGTGTGAGCTGGGTGGCATGGATCTCTGAGTATGTGCTTTGCCCTTTTACGCTGTGTGTACAGTGTGTCCATAGCAGGCAGTTCAGTCCCAATTATCCTCTCTGCAGTCTTTATGACCCTTTGAAGAGTATTCCTCTGCCTGTGTGGTGTTACCATACCAGACTGTGATGCCAGTAGTGAGGATGCTCTCTACCAGTCCTCTATAAGCCTGGGTGAGAGGGTGACGGTTCAAACCCAGCTTTTATTTGGCATGATGAAGCTGCTTGAGTCTTACTGTGAACCAGGGCTTGTTGTTGTTGTTGTATGTGCAGAAGGACTTTTTGGGCACACACACATCCTCACAAAAGCTGGTATAAGACATCACAGTGTCAGTGAGTTTGTCCAGGTTTGTAGCTGCAGTCTCAAATACACTCCAGTCTATGCAGTCAAAGCAGGCCTGTAGCTCTGACTTAGCCTCCTCAGTCCAGCTCTTCACTGTTTTGACTACAGGCTTTGCAGCTTTAAGTTTCTGCCTGTAGGTTGGAATAAGATGGACCATACAGTGATCTGAGAGTCCGAGTGCTGCGCGGGGGACAGAGTGCAGGGGGACATACAGTACTTATAATATGTTATCGCAGTAGTGGAGAAGTCAGGAATAAAGTTGCACAGACATATGTTCTTCGCCTGCTGGTGTTAATCAGCTACTTTTATCTGATAACATATGATGTTATTACAGTTCGACTGGAATCAGATTTTCCAAAAACTTCATATCTAATAATGACTTTGTAACCAAGGTTAACAGAGCCTTGTCGAATAAAAGCCTGTTAATAAAAGCAGTTTTGAATATGAACAAGTAAAAGTCAATAAATAAGTTATGGATAAATATGCACTTAAAGAAAAATTATGTTAAAAAAGTGTAAATTTATTGGGTTCTGTTGTAGTTTACGTTTTGAAATGGATGATCTGTCATCTAGATTTTAATTTTTTATTTTCACGCTGCTGCATGAGCCATGTGACTAGCAACAGCCAGCCATATCGCTGGTGTAGTGTGTGTAGAGCTGTAGAGCTAAGAAAAGAAAATGAGTCTAGAAGTTGTCTAAACACTATTTTCACATCCTGCAAAAGGTATTTTTGTGTTTTAACCTGTCCATGTTACAAAGACTTTTTGCACATCTCCGAACAGGACTTGGTGAGTGAAAGAAATGTATTTTATTTCTTCTGCAAGTAATATTATTATGTTATTGTTTGCATGAAAATGGAAAGTTAATATGGGAAATTTACGTTCTATGTTAAAATTGTGAATATTGCGGTGCATTTTGAGCCTAATTAAGGTACTTGCACAGTCAATGTATTGATATGTGTTTCCGTTGCCATTACGGTGATGACACCTTCTCAGGGAGCACCAATTAAAACAGGAAATGGTCTTTTTATTAAGTTTTAAGCTACCTAGAGTTTTATTTTGAGTATTTATGCATGTTTTGTGTTGTTCATGGTAGGGCATTAAGATTGGGTCGAAGAAATTTGAGCTAGAACTATAGTTAAACAACACGTGTGCGAAACAAGATGGCGAGCCTCCCACGGACCTTGTGAATTGTGCATAAGCCAGAAGCAAACTTCCCTCTGCTGGACATTGCATAGGATTTCTCAGGATAAATCCAGGAATTTCTAATTTAGGACAATTGAAGGGTTAACAAATAAGAGCAAAAGGACAATTTAACTGTGGTATACAGCTGTTCAGTCTTTTGCTGAATTATTTTGAGTTATACATTTTGTACACCCTTTATTTTTGATAAGAATGTAACTGATGTTGTAAATGGGTATTATTTACAATGCAATGTTACTTGGTTGGTTATAAACAGAACAACAAATGGTTAAGATGTAGTGGTTTAAGTAACATGCTAATATGGATTATATAATAGAATAGTGGTTATGGGTTCATTAAGTTCATGTGAGCTGAACAATGAGCTTATATAAGTTGGCCGAGATGTTTCCTGTTTTTGAGTACATCTCAGGGTGTGTCTCCAAAAACTGGAGACAGGAAGCTAAGTTCAGAAATTGAGCTGCGGATAAACGAGTGAGCCTGAAGGGGTTAGAGGGAGGAAGAAGAGAGGATGAGAATGCTACTGTGAAAAGCATACCATAGACCCAGCTGGGGGGGTCAGGGGACCCCTGACCAAGACGGACTCTGACTGACTGGACCTTGTAACCATGACTGACTGGCACTGTGATAATCTTCTTATCTAATACTTTATCTATTCTATTGCAGGTGGAGTGACTCTGTTCTGTTTCCCTAACTACCAGATTACCTGTTTAACTACTACTCTGTTCAGAATAATTGTAATATTAAATGATCATTTAAATTGGGATGATTTGTCTGAATTAATTTAGTCTGTATCACACTCTAGCCACAACAAAGACTTACAGGTCAACTTAACAAACCTTGAATAGAACTTGAAACATTAGAACTAAACTAGACTGGGCCCCTGAGTTGACTCAATTGGAATCCAGAACAATCTTCAACATTGTTAACTGAAACCCCAGGTTGCAACCTATACAAATAATAAAGAAAAACTTATAACTCAAATCCTTAAATCTAAGAAAATGTTTAGGAAAAGAAAAAAAAAAAGATTTATTCTTTACCAGTTCTGGGAAAGGTTATCATTTTCTAGTCTGCATCACACTCTAGCCACGACAAACCTTGGCATTGTCTCTGCAGGTAGGTGCCTAAGTTGGGAGAATTTTAAATTTAATATCTTATCTTGACTGTCCTCCAAGAATTTGTGTGAAGGGGAACCAAATAACTTGATTTATTCTGACAGGTGGTGGAAGACTGCTGCGATCACTAACACCATTACTAACGCTGATGTAAATAACTTGTTTTCAATGTTTAAATTTTTACAGGATATGTTGATGTTGTTTTTACATGTCTGATGTTTATGTGATGGTGAAACAGCCTATTATTAGGATTGACAGAAAAAAAAGGTATAAGTTGTCAGACAACGGATTGAACAGTGTGAAATTATGAGTTATAAATGTGTCTGCATCTGATTAAATTTAATGGTGAGGCTGTGTAGCAGAGGTCTGTCCTATTTGGGGGTCTACAGTTAGGATTTGCTTTGTATAACTCAAGAAGGATTGGGAATTAAAAAGCTGTTGTTACAAGCTAGAATTGACTATTTGTAAATTTTGCAGTAAGTTATTGAAATTAGGAGTAACGTTTCTGTAGCATAGGCAGGCTTCTGTGTCCCTGCAGTTTAGGATTTGGCGGCAAGGTGATTAAGTTATTCCACTGAACAGAGGTAAATAAATTTGATTATGACTGCAGGGTTTTGTGTATGAAGCCGGGCATTGATCAAACCTGATCAGTTTGAATCAGCCTGGCCTTCCTTCGGGAACGGTTCATCACGGTTGTGTGTGCGGCGCTGGGCGTTGGTCTGACTTGATCCGTATGGTCGGCTAGCCAAAAGAGATGAAAATCCCACTCAAAGCACTTTGTGTATATGAATAAGTCTAGACTTTAATGTGTGTGTTTAAATATGTGAACGTATATTTGTTTGGTGTCGTGTAATTGGCTGTGATGTGTGTCTGAAGTTAGGGACAGAGCGATGACTGAGAATGGTGTGTATTGCAATTTCTTGTTGTTCTTGTGTCAATTTCATGTGTTTTCAGACTGTTTACTGTGTTGCTGAGGTGAGTATAAGACTTATTTTATATTTTTGTGAAACAATGAGTATGTGGGGAGTAATTATTCCCCCCCTTGCTCCGTTTGTGTGTGTGTGTTCTGCTACCTACTTCCTGTATGATATGTGTGTGAGCTGCTCACTCTGAATCTGTGAGTGTGTGTGTGTGTGTGTGTGTGTGTGAAGGTATAGCATTTATTAACATTGTGTAAATAAGTAACTGTGTTTGTGCTGGTTATTGTTGTTGTTTTAAGGAGAATAGGAGAAATACAGCCGATTGGGTGTTAATGACAGACCAGACTGCGTAAACTAAATTATCAGCCATAAGTATGTATGAGTGTCTGGATTGGATTTAAATAAAAAGTAATTGTATGATAAGGCTGTTGTGCAAGGTTTATACTGCTAGTGGGTCTGCAGAGGGAACTGAAGCTCAAAGGGCAGTCACACGATTGAAAAAGCTAAATTACAGATGTTAAGTTGACTGGTAAAATCTAAGTAGTTTCTGTAGAAGCAGACGACTTGCGTCCCCCGCAGTCCCGACTGGAGAGGACAAATTGAATTAGTTTAACTGCGAGGGGGGTATGACGCTAGGTCTCGGCTGGAGTTGATCAGCTGGTCCGAATCTAGTTTGCCTTTCGCGGCACCGGCCATACGGTTCTTGGCCAAGTATAGTGAAAGCCCACTTAAAGCGCTTTTTGTAAATGTATAACAGTCTGGATTTAAAAGTGTGTGTTTGACTATAGGCTAAGTATATGTGTTGTAAATTGCTTCATGTTTTATGAAATGTAACAAAAGTTTGTTTAAGAAAAACATATATTGGGTTATATTACAGGTTTAT
>NW_018128668.1:0-2401 GCF_001952655.1 Monopterus albus
AGGCCAGGGACTAACTTGTTTTTATTATTTATTGAACAGTATACCTATCAAGAATTGTTAGCACTTCTTTCTTTCTTTGAACAAGTTTCAGGCTGTTAGAGACTCAGGTTTCCCATGGGCCCTGACTTTTCTTAAACTTTCCCATAAGACACTGTGTTCCCTGGTAGCATTTAAACTGATTACTATAAGGCATGTGACCAGCATTATCACTACAATGAAAGCTTCTACCTGTGCTCTGGACATTATTAATTACTTACTTTCATCAGCTGAAGTTCCTGAGTATTTTAAACAAGCTATAGTTCATCCTCTTCTAAAGAAGCCATCTCTCGACCCGTCCATCTTAAATTATGATAAAGCTCCATTCTTGACCAAGGTACTGGAAACAGGGGCTTTTTGTTAAATTCCAGTTCAGATCAGACGACAGTACTCAGACAGCTCTGCTCAGAGTTCTGATTGATGTTTTAGCACCACACAGTGGCCAAACATCTGTTTTATTGCTCTATCTGCTTACACTGATTGATTGCATTGCTTTTCAAAATGTGATGTAAAAACAAAATTGCACAAATTCCACTCGGGAACAGGAACAAGAGCAGACTTGGAGGCGGCGTCGGTGCACTGGCTGACCCGCTCTAGAACAGAAAGCGGAGTTAAGGCCCCAGCTGGCCTTACGTGAATACTCCTTGCTGGCTGAGTCCATGGTGGCCAGATTGTAATGATAAAGACAGCATGTAAAGCTGCCGATAATGTCTAGGGTGAACTCAATTTTAGGGCCAGACGAGTAAAAACAGAACACTGACTTTTTAATAAGAGCACTGGTCAGACAAAAATGACACACAATGCAGGAATCTGATTCAACAAGTAATAATACAGTGTATAATACAGTCCAGGGTCAGAGCCAGCAAACTTACACATTCAAGGTATCCACGAGAAGCACGGTCAGAAAGGGAAGTTCAAAGGTCAATGCACAGAGAACACAATCAGACTCAGGAGGGTTAGGCAATACTCGGTGGTCACAAGATAATCTGGGGTCCCAACTGGAATCACAGGTACACAAAAAACACTGGAAAGTCTGAATAGGACATAGAACAATCTGGCAGCTTCCTGGTGGGAGGAAAACAGGTGCAAACAATTGTCACTGATTAGGTAAAAAGTCCGTAGCTGAGGTGAGACTGTAACCGGAAGTAGTGTCACAATAAAAGCATGATACAGGGAGCCGGCGGGACAGAATCATGACAGTAGCTTGAATTATGAGCTGAACAGCAGAAACAGTTTCAGTGTTGTAGCTAGTAATATTGATGAACAGTCAGAATGTACCTGTGAGTAGTGGGTTATTATGGGTAAATTTACATTAGAAATGCAGCTAATGGGGGCTAATGATGTTAGTAGAGCTAACACTGAAGACCAGAGCTCTCAGGAATCTGGAAACACAGCTTGGAATGGGTAGGCAATTCCTGTTTAGTGAGGTGAGAGATTACCAGTCAGAGCAGACTGGGCTTTTAGAGAGGGGGGGCAGGAGATTAAATTAATAAACTTTATGAACGTACAACGGTATAAATATTTTGTAGTAGAAACTTTGACTAACAATATAAACCTGAAAATGCATAATTTGTGACATTTAATATTCACAAACAATCAAATAGATTTGTCCTGTATATAGGGTAGTAAAACAAATTCACGGCATCTTCATTCTAATTCTGTTCTAGTTACCCCTAATGGTGCAACTAAATTCATGTAGCACCTTACATAAAAGCTAAAATACAGTTTTTTTATGAAACAAGAAATATTGTACAGCCTAGGACAATGATTATGTTTGAATTATATACAGTAGTCTTAAATGTTCCAGCTATTCCTGGCATGCCACTGGTCATGTATGACCACCTGCTGTTGCATATCGATGTTGTAATCCTGAACTCACATTAATCAAAATTACTAACACAGTATTTGATGAACAGTCAGACTGGTGCTGGTTACAACAAACAGACATAGTATTTGTTCACCTGGATATGTTCTTTGCTTATGTAAAACATGTCTGGGTTAGATCCTGCTGGCTCCTGTGCTGCTGGCTACATCTCCAGAATGAGCAAGCACATAAATTATATTGTACAAACAAAATATTATTTGCTTGATTGGCAGCAATATGAAACTGTGGTGTATGGGAAAACAGGGTGGAAGAGACATATTACCAACAATTTGGTGAACCTATCTAGCTCAAAGTCTGTGTGAAATTGAACTAGTTGTTTAGCTTGATGATGCTGTTTATGTCATACAGTTCACAAAAACCTAGTTTCTCTGTTTGGGGCACTTCATGAACTGCTTGTGTGAGGTAATGTGCAACATGTACATTGAAGGCACACATTATTCATGTCAGTTTACACATTTTCTAAAATGAGGAGACAAATGT
>NW_018128668.1:7536-20156 GCF_001952655.1 Monopterus albus
CTTTACAGTAATACATTTATTTTTTGTTCATTCATGTTTGCTTGTTTATTACTGACAAGCTATTACAATATGTATAAGATAATATCATATGGATGAAGACGTCTGGATCATTCTGCCTTGATCACGCACACCCCAAAGAGGCCCTTGTAGTATATAAATACTAGGTTAATTTTGGTTTCCCTTTGGCAAAGTTATCTCCACTCCCTTTTCTTTTTAAACTGAGTGAGAGGAATTTCTTGCACACACCACACACACACACACACACACACACACACACACACACACACACACACACGCTCTCAGGCAGGTGGTCACGAAGGTGGTCATAGTCCAGTGAACAAGTGCAGTACATGTATTAATTTATCATTTTCTGTCATGCTGCTGTGAGTGAGCATATGGATGAGGATTTCTGGATCATTCTGCCTTGATCAACACAACCCAAAGAGGCCCTTGTAGTTTATAAATACTAGGTTAATTTTGGTTTGGATCCCAACTTTTAGGCCCTTTAAACTGATTAGTCTAAGGCAGGGGTGCCCAATACGTTGATGTAGTGTTGGTAGATCGCGTGCCATTCAAAAATAAATTAGATGTATCCGGCGTAAAACACGTGCCAAATGTTAACAAGCGAATGGTCAGTGTGATGGTTCGCTGTGGCGACCCCTAATGGGAAAAGCAGAAAGTGACAATCATTCATATACAGTATAGCTTATCATCCATCCTCTTTGTGACATTTGCTACTTGACTGACATGCAGGGCAGCCAGTCTGAGATCTTGTCTTTTCTGACACACGAGTCACCAAGCATGCACAATCAACCGTACGAGCTACTGCAAAACTCCAGTGAGCAAACTACCTTGTCAGCCTCCGAATTAATTTCTACTAAAGGGTATAAAATGAGTTGGGAATCAAGCAAGAAACCGAAAACGTACCAAAAACATTCCATGCGGAATGGGAGGACTTTTTTTTCGTGACGTTATATTCGAAGTGCGTTTGCTTGATCTACCAATCTACCATCACTATTCCAAAGAAGGGAAATGTGGAGCAGCAGTTTCAGACTGTTCATAAAAACTATGACACTCATTCATACATACAGTGCCTTGCGAAAGTATTCGGCCCCCTTGAATAATTGTCTTAAAGTCTTAAATTGAATAATTTTGCACGCCCAATTTTTCAGTTTTTTATTTGTTAAAAAAGTTTGAAATATCCAATAAATTTCGTTCCACTTCATGATTGTGTCCCACTTGTTGTTGATTCTTCACAAAAAATTACACTTTTATATCTTTATGTTTGAAGCCTGAAATGTGGCAAAAGGTCGCAAAGTTCAAGGGGGCCGAATACTTTCGTGGATTTACAAAAACAAATGCTAAAGCGTGACTAAAACGAATGAAGTGGCAGTGTTTGCTCATACAGTCATTTACAAAGACCTGATATGATATTAAGTGGCATTTCTGCCAATTTGTCTCACTGCTTCTTTGAAATTCCAACACTCCTGCTTCATGTACTCATTTCTATTTTGTTCCTTTTGTCTTGGCTTCACACTTTGCTCCATCACGTTGCCTGCATTGCTATTGGTGAGAATCTGGCCTCCATCCACACCAAAGACCACTATGACTTTGTGAAAGGATTGATTCAAACCTCAGTTGGCACAAATAAACAAACTTGGGTTGGAGGCACTGATGCAGTCAAGGTGAGTGACTTAACAATAGACTTTGAGCATTTTATAGTGAATGTACAGTATTCTACTTATTTGGTAGTGATGGCTGTAAGATGAATAATGTTGGGATGCATTGCATCAATCTATCACCAGTCCTGGCTTTTCCCTTTAATAAACAGTTGATCTGCAACTATATCATGTTTCCTAGCTTGCTTTTCAAAAAGCAGTAAACCAGTTAAAAGTGATCTGTTTTCTCAAGTATCTGTTGCACCTCAGTGGGTTCTACAGACTATTGTGGGGAAGCATGGTCTAATGTCTAAGACTCAGAACTTTATATTGCTGGTGAGCATCTGATTTGACTCTGCTTTCTCACTGTTGGCTGTAACCTCTGCTTGTGGGTGCAGTAAAAATCTTCTGAAAGGTGATCTAAATGTGAGGTGCCTCTGTCTTCAACCTTTTAGATGCCTGCAGACATGGTTACCACGTGGTGGGGGCGAGGGGTATATAGTGATGAGCCGATTATGCATCGGCATGATGTTCGTCATTTGCTAAATAGTGCACACTCAGTATGTTAGTTTGCCAGTCCACACACTTGCCAAGCCATATTTTAATAATCTGTTTGCACAAATTTACAACTGAACATTCCGAAGGGGATCCACAAATTTGTATTTTGAATTGCTGAACAGACAAATAGGTGTGCATTAGACTTGACCACTTTGCATTTGCTAAACAAACCATGTGCTGTGAGCTGGTCCTGCACTGTCTTTATCGATGGACTGTCTCTGTCTGTTGTGCTGATTAGCTGATACACTACCAAGAGATGAGACAAAGTACACTTGCTCAATTGCATAATGTGCCCATTTACAAATCAGTGGGTGCACTCTCTGGTATGACTCTCACTGTGTGGACATAGCCATGCTCATGGGGACCAGTCCCTTCCATAAAAGTCACGGCAACCGCAAAGTTCAAGGGGGCCGAATACTTTCGCAAGGCACTGTATATTGTGTGTGTGTGTGTGTGTGTGTGTGTGTCTGTTTGTGTGTGCGTGCGTGTGCGCACGCGTGTATAGTATTTTTAGTGTAGGTCGATCATTTTGACTTGGTCATTTGGAAAGTAGCTCGCAAGGCGAAAGAGTGTGGGCACCCCTGCTCTAAGGCATCTGACCAGCATTTTCACTAGAATGAAATCTTCTACCTGTGCTCTGGACATTATTAATACCTTATTTTCATCTGCTGAAGTTCCTGAGTATTCCTGAGTAAATCACGATAAATCTCCATTCTTGGCCAAGGTACTGGAAACAATTGTTGAACCAAAATAGTCTTTGTGCTAAGTTTCAGTTGTACTTCATATCAGACCACAGTACTCAGACAGCTCTGCTCAGAGTTCTGAATGATGTTTTAGCAGCACACAGTGGCCAAACATCTGTTTTATTGCTCTTAGCTCGTACATTGATTAATTGCATTGCTTTTCAAAATGTGATGTAGAAACAGAGTTGGTTTGATGTAGTGGCACAAAAAAAATGATTCAACTTGCTGATTAAGATATTGTTTATTGATTCATTTGAAAAAAAATCAGAATTGTTAATAGATCTTTCAGCAATAATGTCACTGTGGCTTTACATCCAAGTGGATATGACATCATCAGCCAATATGTGACATCTTCACAAGTCCCTGCCACAAACATAAGATCTTTTCTCGGTACAAAGTGCGTCATTGGCATTACCTAGAGTAGAAAAAGTTAAACAATTAGGGCAGCAACTAATGACTTGTTTCAGTCTTAATGATTTTGAGGATTATTTTCTTGAAATACTATCTGACCAATGTCAGAAAATAATGAAGAATGCCCATCGCAGTCTCCCAAAGCCAAAGCTGCCATTCTGAAACAGCTTGTTGTGTCCAATGATATTGAGTTTACTCTGCTAATAATCTAATGAAACATTCACATTTTAGAAAACTGGAGCCAGTGGTTTTTGTTGGCACTGCTGCTTAAAGGTGATGATTAATCAGAAATTTTGAAATTGTTGCTTGTTCCACCGGAAAGATGCCAGATTGTTCTCTCACCCATGTCAGACTTTCCAGTGTTTTTCCTTTTGCCTGTATTTCTTATTTTGACCTCGGACTGTTTTTTGACCATTGTATTCTGCCTTGCCCTCCTGCTTCAGACTGCTTTCTGTGTATGGATTATTGGACATCTCATTGTGGATTCCTCGGCTGTGTAAGTTTGCTGGCTCTGACAAGCGCTGGCAGGGACCACTTCAAGTCCTGATGACAACACACACAGCAGTTCAGGTAGGAGAAAGAGCATCCTGGATTCACGCCAACCACGGTAAGAAGGTACCAGAGCCACCAGAGACGAGGGATAAGCACCCCGTAGTGGCAGGCACACTCACTCACACACCCTGATTAAGTGAGGCTGTGTTGAAAAAACACAGCAGTGAAGTGTAAGCCAAGCATCGCTTCCTGCTGCTCTGATGAAATACACAAAACACACCATGATCCACCAGAGAGTACACAAACATGAGCTAACGAGCTTAGCTAATGTTGGACCAGCGATAAAACGCCCTTACGTTAGGACCAAGCCGTTGCCATGGGCAAAATTTACATATTTTTCCTTTTTGGTGTCATTGTTCTTATGGTTGTGCTTAGACTTTACTCAAAGACCAGCCTACACATTATATCCTGAGTTTATTTATAGTAAATGTGTGGTCAAACATCTCCAGCATGATTGGTTAACACATAATGACCCTCCTCACATAAATGCTACTAATATGTGGTGGAGATTTGCTAACCACATCATTACAGCTATGAAATTGAGAAATTGTTATGTGTACATGCACATGCTTGTGTCAGGCCATTCACCTCTGCTCTCACCGGACAGATTCCCTATGTTTGTGAATGCCACAACAGATGGTTTTATAGCTGTAAGGAAGGAACTAACAAGCCTCAGGCTCACAGCCATACAGGACCAAATGGTCTTAGACCAGTTAACTGCTTCACATAGAGATGTCTGTGTAATCATAGGCACATCCTGCTGTGCTTACATCTACAGATTTGTTTCTCAAACTGTTGAAATTATGTTGGTGATCTACCACTCTACACACCCCCTCTCTCATCAACTGCTTATAGCTCAGACAACTCTGATTCTGAGATTGAAATGCTAGTATAAGCCTATTGTTGTCATCCTCCTCTTTGTGCTTCATGATTGTTTCTATCACGAAAACAGTATGCTAGAGGTTTTCTTGTAATGCAATTTTATGGCAGAGTTAATGTTAAGTATTTATTTTACACTCACTGAGCTTTAATAGAAAAATTTCCCACAACATTCACCTGGATATGTTCTTTGCTTATGTAAAACATGTCTGGGTTAGATCCTACTGGCTCCTGTGCTGCTGGCTACATCTCCAGAATGAGCAAGCAGATAAATTATATTGTACAAACAAAATATTATTTGCTTGATTGGCAGCAATATGAAACTGTGGTATATGGGCAAAAAATTACATAAAATATACACTGCTAGAAATGGGAAAACAGGGTGGAAGAGACATATTAACAACAATTTGGTGAACCTATCTAGCTCAAAGTCTGTATGAAATTGAACTAGTTGTTTAGCTGTTTATGTCATACAGTTCACAAAAACTCAGCTTCCGTGTTTGGGGCACTTCATGAACTGCTTGTGAGAGGAAATGTGCATCATGTACATTGAAGGCACACATTATTCATGTCAGTTTACACATTTTCTAAAATGAGGAGACATATGTTTGGGTAATGAATAAATCAGCAATTGGATGGAACAAATTGAACAAACATTTGCCATTTGTACTGTACAAGCATCCGAGGTCAGTTACCAGTAATTGTCAATTGTACATATGGACAAGAGCAAATGTCCTTGTAGATAACCCTCATAAGGCGAAACACGCATGTCAGCTCAGAACACATACTTTGCTTGGGTGAGGATAGGGTTCAGGGATACTTTGCCTAACTCTGCCCTTAACACAGGTTAGGCCTGTGTGTGCATTACATCAGTGTCTCTTGGTTCAGGATATCATTTATTTCTTTTTCAGCTTTGCATCCATAGACACAATTTGCTATCTTCTGGTTCTGGAAATGTATCCCAACAAACTAGTTCCAGTGGCAGCATACACCATTCTGACTGGCTGATTGACAAGTAACAGTTAGATGAGCAAATTGCAAATTAACTACATGCTTATGTGAAATGTGACAGGCTTAATAAGTCTCACCAACAAATCCTCCACCCAGTCCTTCCTCAAGCAAACTGTTCAGCCTTGTTCAGACATTAGGTACACCGTCAGTAGTCATCTCATTAAAATTAATGGGACCATTCCTCATCTCATCACCCACATGTTGAGCCTCTTTGTTGGAACTTGCTTGAAAATTGCAAAAGTCATGTGACTTTGTGTGTTACATTAATTTTTGTCACTGAACTCCTCTGTCACCTCTTGGAGAATCACACAAAGCTGCCATTATCCATTGCTCAAACACAGTTACTATATATAAAACCCCCTATATTTAGTTGCTGATAACCACCAAGAGATAAGACATAGTACATTTGCATAAGTACATTTGCTCAGTTGCATAATGTGCCCATCTACAAACCCATCAGTGGGTGCACGTCCATGCTATAAAAAATCACTGAGTTTTAGAATGGCGACCTGGTTTACGGTTAGTATTTGGGAATTAGTGTTTATGGTTAAGTTTAGTGTAAGTCTCCAGGAAATGAATGTAAGCCAGTGTAAAGTCCCGTTGAGAAATGAAGACAACTCTGTCTCTGTGTGTGTCTCTCCTTCTTTATGTGTGTGTTTGTATGTGACTTTACAATTTTTAGGGGGAAATGCTCAGTGGGTTCAAGAGCTCAGCCACTTACTGTATGTTCAGTGAAATAATGTCATTTCTATATCTTAAATCAGATTTTGCAGTGTGATCATTTAGTGGTCACTCAAATTTTTGAATGTTATATTCATTCACCTAAAGATCTGGAAGCTAAACAGATGATGAGACAAATTGCTGATCAAGATATTGTTTATTTATTTGTTGTTTTTTTAAAGAAATCAGAATTATTGATAGAACTTTCAGCAGTGAAGTCATTGAGGCTTTACAGCCAGATGGAAGTGACGTCCTCACACATACAGGCCACAAAGATAAGGTTTCTTATGGCAACAAGCTGCATCATTGGCACCATCTAGAATTTATAAGTTAACAAACAATTAGGGCTGCAACTAATGACTTTTAAAAAATATTAATGAATCTGAGGACTATTTTCTAGATTGTGTGTGTAATGATAATGAAAAATGCCCTTTACAATCTCCCAAAGCTGAAGCTTATATTTTGAAACAGCTTCCTGTGTTATTGAGCTTTACTCTGCTAATAAACTATCTACAGGCAGAAACTAAAAGCTGCGAAGCCTGTGGACAAAACAGTGAAGATCTGGACTAAGGATGCTACATCAGAGCTACAGGCCTGCTTTGACTGCACAGACTGGAGTGTATTTCAGACTGCAGCTACAGACCTGGACTAACTCACTGACACTGACATCTTATATCACCTTTTGTGAGGATGTGCATGCGCCCAAAAAGTCCTTCTGCACACACAACAACAAGCCCTGGTTCACAGCAAGACTGAAGCAGCTTTGTCATGCCAAAGAGGAGGCTTACAGATGTGGGGACAGAACTCTGTACAGCCAGGCCAGGAACACACTGGCAATGGAGATCAGAGCAGGAAAGAGGAGCTACTCTGAAAAGCTGAAAGCTCAGGTTTCAGCCAACGACCCCTCATCTGTGTGGAGAAACCTGAAAACAATTGCTGGCTATAGGAAATCATCTCCTCCTGCTGTGGATGACTGTCAACTAGCAAATGACCTGAATGTGTTCTACTGCAGGTTTGACAAACAACACTCTCTCTTCACCCTCCCCACCTCAGAGCCAGCAGCTGCTCCCCTGACAATCACCATCATTCCCTCCAGCCCCCCACTTCTAATGATCTGTGAAAAGGATGTGCATGGCCTCTTTAAAAAACAAAGGATGAGAAGGGCACCAGGCCCAGATGGTGTGACCCCTCCTGCCTGAAAGTGTGTGCTGATCAGCTGGCCCCCATCTTCACACTCATCTTCAACAGGTCACTGGAGCTGTGTGAAGTCCCCTCTTGCTTCAAATGCTCCACCTCATCCCAGTCCCTAGGAAACCCTCCATCAGTGGACTGAATGACTACAGACTTGTCGCCCTGACATCTGTAGTTATGAAGTCCTTTGAAAGACTGGCGTTGGCCCACCTGAAGGACATCGTAGACCCCCCACTGGACCCCCTGCAGTTTGCCTACCGGGCAAACAGGTTGGCGCACAATGCAGTCAATGTGTGCTCTCCCCTCTGCTGTTTTCACTCTACACCAATGACTGCATCTCAAAGTCAGGAGGTTGAGCAACTGGTCCTGTCGTGTAGCCGCAACAACCTGGAGCTGAACATGCTCAAAACAGTGGAGATGAGTGGACTTCTGGAAGAAGCCCCCCACCTTACTCCCCCTCACCATACTTGGCAGCACTGCATCAGCAGTAAAGTCCAACAAGTTCCTGGGCTCCACTATCTCCCAGAACCTGAAGTGGGCATCCAACATCAGGACCATCATCAAGAAGGCACAGCAGAGGATGTACTTCCTGCGCCACCTCATGAAGTTTGACCTGCCCCAGGAGCTGCTGATACAGTTCTACAGAGGAATCATCGAGTCTGTTCTCTGCATCTCCATCACTGCCTGGTTTGGCTCAGCAACCAAACAGGACAAGTACAGACTTCAGCAGATAGTCAGGACTGCAGAAAAGGTCATTGGTGCAAGCCTGCCCTCCATGGAGGACCTGTACACCTCACGGGTTAAAAGGAGAGTGGAAAAGATCACTGTGGACTCCTCACACCGGGGACATAATCTGTTCGAACTCCTCCCCTCTGGACAGCGTTACAGGTAACTGTGCGCCAAGACAACCAGGTATAAGGACAATTTCTTCCCCCAGGCTGTCACCCTGATGAATACTTGACCCATGATAGTATGACTGGACATTAACCCTCGGTGCAATACCTGTAAATATACCTCATACAGACTATACAGATCCGTACAGGTCTCTATTTATAAGTATTTTTATTAATACTTATCTCACAATGAGCATTCCTTTGTCTGTCTGCATTGTATACTGTCTGTTAATACTGCTTATTTTGCATAGTTTGCACTGTTTGTTGCTGTTAATACTGCTTATTTTGTTATATTACACAGCCTTATGCTAGTTTACTGTTTACTTGACCCTTGCATGGGGGTATGTACATACACATTGAGAGACAATGTACCAGAGTCAAATTCCTCATGTAGCCAATAAAGCAGATTCTCATTCTGATTCTGAAATATCAATGTTTTATAAGCTCGAACCAATGGTGTTTGTTGGCCTTATTGTGTTAAAGGTGTTGATTAATCAAAAATTTCAAAACTGTATCTTGTTAATTGTCGGTCAGTCAATTAATCACAAACAATAAAAGTCTGCTACACCACTATTTGCTTTCTTCTATTGTCATAAGTAACAAAACAAAATTATAAAATTAGTTACAAATGAAATCATATTTCCATGTTGCACAACATTCCAAATGAAAGGGCAATAGATAATCATTGTGAACCTTGATAGCTCAGCTCCATACAATGTTCACGTCCATCAGCATTGTCAGGCTTCCCTGGGGCCCAGGGCATTAAATCAAGCTTGGTACCGTCACTCCACAACCACACACCTTTCTGAAGGAAAAAGATTTGGAAATCAGTTCATTCAAAACGTTTCACCACCACAAAGATTTCTGCCTCTACTTTAGTACATGGAGGTGAAATAGCATCGCGTCTGTTGTGGAAAATGAAATGAATTTTCTGGTATCCCAACATAATTTAGTTCAGTTACATTCCAAATTACAGCTCACACTACTAAATTAAATGCAAAAGACAGTATGTTTAATGTCAAATGTACAAAGTCCACTGTTAAATCACTCACGTTATTTGTCTCATAGCCTCCAATCCAAGTTCGTGTATCATTGCCAGCTGCGGATTTAATCACCTCTTTGGCAAATTTCAAGTGATTTTGAGTATGGCTGGAGGCCAGATTCCCACCAATAGCAAGGCAGGCAGCCTAATGAAGAAAAGTGTAAAGCCAAACAGATACAGAAAGTAAGGAACAAAATAATAGAGATGGAGTATGTTGGATGAGGACATGCAGTAAAAGAGTCAGAATTTGAAAAAAGTGTTGAGACAAAATGATAATGTGACAGAGAAAGACCCCTTAATTATTTAGCTCCATATCAGGACTTGAACTGAATCTTTATTGTAAAAACAAGACGTTTTAAAGCACATACTATAAAAACAGTGTGGGAGTGAAAACCAAAATTGTTCTAAAAAGTACCTCTGCTTCAGCCCAGGTCTTTCTATCTGGCCCGAACTTGTAACAGTAGTTACCCATCCCAGTCCAACCCTCTGGGTATCGATCATCAGGATCTACATGATGTACACCACAGGTTGGTATCACAGGAGAAATAACAGATCATGGATGGATAACGAAATATTGTTGTGTTCCTCGTGATGACCGAGGCCTCAGCACTGAGTGAACCACAACAAGTACAGGAGGTCTATGAAATGCCCCACTTTGCTCAGACAGTGTCACATGTGGGTGTTTTGATAATAAGCCTCATGTTCACTTCATATTTAAACTAATAGGACAAGATCACTTCAAGGCCAGTGTGGACAGGAGGGATAACTTCAGTGATCATAACAAGACTTAATATATCAGGACGGTTTCTTCATACTGTTATAATAACAATGCATTTACAATTTTCAATAATCACCACCATCAGGGTTCAAATGAATACAGGATCACACAAACGGATCAGTGAAAAACAACCAAACGTAATTTACTTAGGTCTCTTTTTCATTTTAGTCAAAAATTAGTTGGTGCTATTTGTTGGTGAGGGGAATCATCTGCTGCAGAAATGTGGATGAAGTGAAATGAGGACTGATCAGACACAAGAGTTTCATCACAGCTGTTTCAGAATCAGCCTTTACTGGATCATTACTGTGACTCAAACTACATCAACCTCCTGTCTAAATGATCCATCTCAGCCTTTTCTGGTTGGTTGAAGTGGAAGTAGTTTTCTAGACCTGCAGCTTTTTAATACTGACTGAGCAGCTGTTTGACGCAATGAGAGGTCTTTTATCAATACATATACACATTGGTTGAACCTTCTTCTGGCAGCCCAGTACTGATGCTAAATGTTGTTTTGACAGGAAATTGTCTAACAACACAGTCAGCTCTCTGTTTATGGACAACCTATCAGACAGAAGCTGTCCAACAAGGGCTGGAGAGCAGCAGTCTTTCACAAAGTAATTTTGACAACTCATCAGTAACATGGAGTGTTGTCAGGTGCTATAAGACCAAGTGCTTATTAAAATTCAGTTTAACACAGTAGATTCTACTCACATTTGTTCCAGTCAACAGTCCACTGGTCAAACAGAGGAGCACAATGAAACACAGACCTGATGCCATCTGTGTGAAAATATATCAGAGAAGCAAAGGCACCCTGAAGATATATTTGCATTTTCTAAACGTGAGCTTCAACTGAAATACTGAAATTACTGTTTCACTTTTAACACTATTAGATTGTATTGGATGAAATAAAACAAGTTTATCATCACTCTGGTCTTGTATATGCACCCTAAATATAATTATGAACAGACCAAGAAATGTTTCTGTAAACAAGTATCAAACCAGCTGATTCTATGATGAACGCCAAGAATTAAACCCTTACCTTGCTGTGATGATCAGATGAGGGCTCACTTGCAGCTGTAGCCACTAGAGTAGCAGGATGTGTTGCGAAGGGGAAAAAGTCTTTAAATACCGTCTGTGGGTAATTTGAATCAGGAACCTGAAACACATCTTCTTCTGATCACGGGATGGATACCAGGATATTGTTTTATTATTATAATGAAGTGTGAGGAGAGACCAGAAAGTCTTTAAACAATGTTAAAAAAATACACTGAGCTTTCAAAGGAGCAGCTCCAGGCTAAGTTTCAGAAGTTTAAACAAGGGTTGTAATTCAATGACACATGACTGGCATTTTGTAGCCTTTACAGTAATACATTTATTTTTTGTTCATTCATGTTTGCTTGTCTATTATAGACAAGCTGTTACAATATGTATAAGATAAAATCAATGTCATGAAAGTGGTCGTAGCTAAGTCCAGTGAACAGTTGAGGTACATCTATTAATTTATCATTTTCTGCCATGCTGCTGTGAGTGAGAATACGGATGAAGATTTCTGGATCATTCTGCCTTGATCAACACAAACCAAAGAGACCATTTAAATTGATTCTTATAAGGCATCTGACCAGCATTGTCACTAGAATGAAATCTTCTACCTGTGCTCTGGACATTATTAATTCCTTACTTTCATCTGCTGAAGTTCCTGAGTATTATAAACCAGCTATAGTTCATCCTCTTCTAAAGAAGCCATCTCTTGAACCGTCCATCTTAAATTACAATAAACCTCCATTCTTGGCCAAGGTACTGGAAACGGTTGTTGAACCAAAATGGGTTTTTTGCTAAATTCCAGTTCATATCAGACCACAGTACTCAGACAGCTCTGCTCAGAGTTCTGATTGATGTTTTAGCACCACACAGTGGCCAAACATCTGTTTTACTGCTCTTAGCTCTTACATTGATTGATTGCATTGGTTTTCATAATGTGATGTAGAAACTGAGAGTTGGTTTGATGTAGCTGCACAAAAAAGATGAGTCAACTTTCTGATTAAGATATTGTTTATTGATTCATTTGAAAAGAAATCAGAATTGTTAATAGATCTTTCAGCAATAATGTCACTGTGGCTTTACATCTGCCACAAACATAAGATCTCTTCTCAGTACATGGCATGTCATTGGCTTTACCTAGAGTTGAAA
>NW_018128669.1:0-8608 GCF_001952655.1 Monopterus albus
TGCCCAAATGTTCCTGCTTGCTACATGCAAACAAAGGATTTGGTATAGGGACACCACTATTCATGTCAAATATTGTATTTTTAATCTATGATAGTAAGTGTCCACATCTTCATCATCTTTCTGTGTTCAGTTCAAACTTTATCTGAGTGGTCTCATAAGACAAAGATGTCAATTCCTCAGTCTTTGAGTCAGAGAGGAGAAAACAGGTTTTTTTGGATAAAAAGAGAGATTTAGGGAGGGAGTTTTCTGAATTAGAAGATGATCCTGGCAAGTCAGGGTAAAATGTAAGAGCAGGGTTGGGATATGGAGGAGAATCTGGTCTTGAGTCCAGGTCACGTCATTGAGGTCTATGGTCATGACATCTCTGTCCAGTCAGAACGAGCTCATCGTAAATGCATCCTAATGTATATGTCTCTTTTGTTTGTTGATTTTTTCCTGCCTCCTGTTCTCTTTTTCCTGTTCTCTACTTTTCTGTCTTCTTTCTGCCTCATCTAGCCACTGTCTTGCTGTGTCATGACCTAACTTTCTTAACTTACTTTTCAGCTTTCTCAACTTTTCTTTCCCTTACTCTTGTTCTCTATATCCCCCACTAGTTTCTTACAGTTACATTCAACTTTCCCTTAAAGTCAAACTTCTCCCACATTTTTAAGCATTTTACATTTTCTATTTTTATTATTATTATTTTTAACTGCATTCTTTTTGAATTTCCCTCAAGAACCGGCTCATCCTAATTTCCTATGCAGTTACATTTATTCCCCATTATTAAAGTCCCTAACTCTCCGCGTTTATATAAACCTTTATGTCAACAGAATAGTTTTTAGCAAGTCTTCTCACAGACTTTTAGCTACTCAGCGAACTATAATGCTTTTCTTTACTTCTGTTGTTAAAGAATCACCTTACCTTGATAACCGTCCCAGTCCTTGTCTCTTCTCTTTTCTAATTCTTTAGATCCGCCACTCCTCTTCTCTACACCGGTGTCCGGCCTTGGTATCTGAAACTATTCTCCTTAATGGGAATAGGGTCAAGGGTCTTTATGCAGGAGTTCGAGACTCCCCCGTACACGGTTTCAGACCCAAACCTGAGAGGAGGTCTTGGAATCTGGCTCGAAGGACCAAAGTATGTTAGAAAAATGTAACAAGGTAAGAAGAAGGAATGCTAAGAATTATCAATTATCAATCAACAGTCACACACAAGAAGAAAAGCTGCATCTAAATATTTTTTCTTATGACAGCATGTCATTGACTAAATCCTGAAACACTGCTGGTGCATTGGTAAGACCAAAGGGCATTACCAGATACTCAAAGTGGCCTAATGGTGTCTTGAAGGCCGTCTTCCACTCATCCCTCTCCCTTATATGGACAAGGTGGCAGGCATTGCGGAGATTCAATTTGATAAAGATGGTAGCTCCCTGTAATGACTCAAAAGCAGAGTTCAAAAGAGGCAGGGGATATTTGTTCTTTATTGCAGTCCTTATTGACAAAAAAGAATCCTACACCCAGTGGTGATGAAGATGATCGAATGTTGCCTGTCTGTAGCGACTCTCTGATGTACTTTTCCACTGCGTCCCTCTTGGGTCAGGAAACTTGATAATGTTTGCTGGAAGGTAAAGGGGCTTCAGGTAACAGGTTAATGGCACAGTCATACACTCTATATGGAGGGAGGGAGAGCGCCAGGTCCTTCTTGAAAACCTCTTGATGATCGTGAGGTACATTAGTAAAGTCTATGGTTTCTGATTTAGGTGACTCCATGGGGCCTTCTTGAGGTGGTTGTGCAGACTTAAGGCAAGATGAGGAGCAATAAGTATTCCACCTAGAAATAGTTCCAGTCATTCAGTTAATTTGTGGGTTATGGCGCTTAAGCTGCTATGGGAGTGCTCGGGGCATTGATTACCTTAAACTGAATCAGTTCATTATGATTACAGGATGGAATGAGTCACAGGACAGGTGCATTGAGTAACCCTGGCTAAGAGTCTGCTGTCCAGAGCGTTAGCTATTAATGGTCATTCTACAGGTATACCCAGCTGCGAAAGCAACCTTTTATCAATGAGACTGTCATTGGCCCAGAGTCAACCCCAGACCCCAGCTCTTGGTGCCTCGACAGGTTGGGGTGAGTGGGTAGTTTTCATAATCACCACTCCTGTCATTCTCATTATGGAACATGAGGCAAATACACCTAAAGTGAGTGTCCAAGAGCTTATTTAGTCATCAAAGATGTCTGTCACTTCCAGGCCCAAAACGTACTACTGGTTAGTATTGCAGCTACTGCACAATAGAGCCCTGACAACAATCCCATCTACGTATGAAACTGCTAAAGCTATGCCCACATCAGCAATAATACTTTGCAGGGGTGGGATAAATCTCCCTGCTGGCAGGCCTCCCACATCCAGAAAAATCTATTAAAACGCAAAACCTTACCTCACCAGGCCTACATCTTCCCCTGAAACTTGGCAGAGTGAGACAAATCAAAAATTGAGCCCTAAAGTAAACTAAAGTTACCAAAATTTGGGTGGTGATGATTTTGAAAACAGCACAACTATTATCAAGATAGGCTTGCAACACATCAAAGCAGAACTTCCTGTGTATGGAGAATCGCTCAGTAATCTAACCATTAAGCCTGCACAGGTACATCCACCATTTAATGATAGAAACCTAGCCTTGTGCAACTTTGTAGTTTCAAAATTCAAACAAAGTCTTAAAATAGAGTAAAAAAATACTGACAATAAAACTCAAAAACTCCAGAGGAAAGGTAAAGTTACAGTTCAGTTGCTGCAGTCATCAGCAACAGTCATCTCATCCAAGGTGGTGATGGACTCAGGTAAAGCTGACTGACCTTTCCTCCACTGATATAGCCCCTTTAGGATGTCATCAAGTCAGTTTTAAGTCTCAGAACAAAACGGGTAGGTGGAGATGTCTATAGCCAGCCTCCTGCTCTCTGATGGATCAGTTATGGTCCCATTTGCATCACCAGGTTATTTTCTCTAACTTCAATTCCCTAAGGTTGGGCAAAGAAACTAAAGATTTAATGAAGTGGACAGCAGTGGATACCTGATGCTTCTGAAGAGATCAACAACTCATGGTGCAGAGGCATCATCGTTGATGAGGGTCTGGTACAGCATTGTCTTCTTCACAGCTCTCCACAACAACTTCTGTGTCCCAGCGTCCCATGTCAGTTTCTCTGGCAGGACAGGAAACAGTTCGTGGGTACACTGCAACTTTTCAACCAGAAAGTACAATGTACTTTTCAATAATTCAGGAAATATTATAGCCCACCCACTTTTCCCCACAATGGCTTTATTCTCCTTGACTGGTGCTTTCAAATACTTGACTGAGGTGCTGTGGAACACAGTACAGTCAATTTAGAAAGCAGAGGAGAAAAAAAAGATCTAGTCATTGGAACCATGTCCCTAAAACTAGGTTAGAGCTGCTGCTTGCCCTGGACTCAACAAACAACTGTAGGCTAGCGTTACCCTCTAAATTCAAAACATGTAGCAGCGCCCACTCTGCCCTTATTGATGATTGGATGATTGGTCTGTGGGACCCCCCCCCCCCCAGCATCCACCCACTTCCTTTCCCACCACCGATAATCTGGATGCACTGTGTTGCTGTTGCAACATTAGCTGTTTCCATCTTCGCCAAGGGTGTTTGCCTTGGTGTTGTTTGTCATATGATAGTAAAATTGAATAGGCCTGTTTGGTTGGATCAAACAATCCTGAGAAGATCTCTACTAAGACTAATAGTGGAACTGTGGTGTGTAGAGGCTTCAACAAATTGAAAATAGATTTTGGGGGCGCAATTATAGGTTTATTCTAAACAAAATCAGGCTATATAAATATAACCTTAGTAGTTTGATGATTGTTTCTCATGATTTTCCAGGTGTATGGTCTTGAGGGCTTTAGGGCATAAACATATAGTTATTGAGAGACTGGTGGTGTGCGGTGGATTCAGCTGAAACCTGCACACCTGGCAGCACCAGCAAGAAACAACCTGTGCATGAATAAAATATACTAGATACTTAAGTGGCAACAGTGAATGACTGTGCAGTTTAATTCAACCCAAAGGTTATGTTTACATCTTGACAAGAGTGTGTGTGTCATTTGTTTCTACTCTGTTTAAATGTTTGACCCTAGGTTTGTCATCTATTATGGGGCAGCAACTAATTATATTCACTGTCAATTATTATGCCAATTATTTTCTTAATTATTAGATTAACTGTGATCCAAAAA
This sequence comes from Monopterus albus, assembly GCF_001952655.1. Taxonomy (NCBI): domain Eukaryota; kingdom Metazoa; phylum Chordata; class Actinopteri; order Synbranchiformes; family Synbranchidae; genus Monopterus; species Monopterus albus. The sequence continues at coordinate 4,223 of NW_018128669.1, forward strand.
TTGCCTCTTGTGATGATCAACAGTCCAAAACTGAAAAAAGTTTGTCATTGTTTAGTTTATCATGAAAGTTTAAGAAAACCAGCAAATATTAACATATGAGAAGCTGAAACTAGAGAAAGATTTTCTTGGCATTTTCACTTACAAAATAAAATAATTACTTAACAAAACAGTTTAATTAATTTTCTGTCAATCAGTCCCCCAGCTCCCCATATACAATTTGTCACTGGGTAAAGTAACGGGATGCTGCCAACAGAAACTAGCCTTTTGCCAGTAACTTTATTCAGTTCCAGAAATATAGCTTAATGCAATGGACACCAACTGACAGCAAACAGATAAAAAATGACCACAAAGAGATGCAAACCAAACACCAAAAAAGAAACAAAAAATCCCTTAATCTCATATGTCTTCTCTCTTTCTTTTTCTTTCTCTCACATGTATACAAAGGTTGTCCTCAATTCACCATAATAAATAATAAATTTGTGTTTGGCATTAACTGGGTGCCTGAGGTGGTGCAGTTGCACAATAACAGCTGATAGGATGAGTCACGCTCCCATCAGCTTACAGCTGAATAAATATATCTCTTTTAAATGTATGTAACAAACAGTAGGATTTCAGCCCTTTCCCATCTATTAAAGAAATTCAAGTCTGCTAAACAAATGAATGAGTGGACCTGTTGATCTAGTCTTCATTCCAATTCAGGCTGTTTACCTGCTGCTGGATTAAAAGGGTGGCTCTGCTCTTTAGTTACCCATTTCCAGGATGAATCTTTGTATCAAAGCTCCATTGATGATGGCTTTTTATAGTCATGTACAAGTTTTACTCTGAGTTAATTAAACTAACTTTGATCAGGACTGAAAACTCACGAGTTTCCCATCATATGGTTGCGGGTAGTTAATAATAATAATAATAATAATACTAGTTCAGAATTAACTTTACTGAACCACCTATCTGGAATATCCCCCCATTCCCCCACGGCCTGAGTGTGGGAGGGTTTCTGGTTGCAGTGGAAAGATGGCTTTAATGAAGTCAAAAAAACACCGGAAACACTGGAAAGTGTTTCAAATCAATGAGTAAAATTTTTTTTGAATGTTTTTATTTCGTAAGTAAGGCTGCACAAGAATTAGTTTTAATATACAGTATAACATATTGTATGCTTTTCTTCAGCAGAATTAAATTTAGAAACTGCTGTTTAGGAAGTTCTGAATTTAATAAAACTAATTGTCACTATTTTGGAGTGTACTGTACCAGGCAGGATCAGTCATGGCTTTAACATAACTTATCTTTTTTTTTTTTTACCTACTGTAAATGTGTATTAGTGATCAGAAAATTAGAGCAAACATAAGAGCATCTATAACGTAATCTAATGTGCATGTAAGATTATGGACAATTTATGCTAATAAAAAGCATCCATTAAAATATTTAATATCATTTAGAAAATAATGTATTGTATCCATAAGCTTCAAACATGTGTGGGCTACTTTGGAAATCCAACTTTCTCTGTTTTCACTTGAATACTTTTATTATAAAAAAAAAACAAAAAAAAAAACCAACAAAAAAAACAAGAAAAGTTGGGCTCTTTCCTCTTGTCTTTAGAATGGATTGTTTTGAACAAGTCATGTGAAATGCTTTTCTTTACAGAGCAGATTCCCTTCACTATTAATCTACCAGGATCTAATGAAGCCAAAATCGTGGTCAGAACTATGGGGTCCATTAAACATGCCTGTTACAATGGACTGCTGGAGTGACAAGGACAAAACATCCTTAGAAAACTCCAGCAGGTGCATATTGCATCACTTTGAGTCGAGTACCACTGTAACATCTTCTACACTGGGTGTCAGCATACATACAACAGCAACGCCTGTCCTGTGTGAGATGAAACCTAAACAAAATCTAACTGATTACACAGTAATATATTGCTATCACATTGCATTGTTGGCCTTGGTTTGTGGTGACACGCTGTTGACATGACAGGACCCCTGCACTGTCAGCATAATAAAAGTGTAGGAGAGGAGGAGGATGGTGCAGGGCAGTGCATAGCAAAAGATGAACAGGCAGACAATTTAAGACAAACCTGAAAGCTTGTAGTTGGGTGCATGCCAGTCAATGCAGCAGGCGGTGCCATAAGGTTCAGGACTGTTCTGTCCCCACTGTGCCAAGGGACCCTACAGCAAACAGGGATGCACAATACCAAACTCCAACCACCAGGAGGCGGGCATGTAGCGAGGAGAACATGATACTTGATTGAACAGGAGAAAGAAAGAAATGTTTTGCAGTTATTGTGGCCATGTTCTTCCCTCATGCTGGTCAGCTTTGTGAATGGTAATATCGTCCTCATCAGTTTAGGTAATTATCCCCTCACCACAGATAGGGAGGCAGACTTTAAGGTAGCAGACTAAGGAGAAGACTGTGCGGTTGCTCAGGCTGCATACACCAAGCAATGCTCGACACATAGCATAGGGCTGACAGGTGACTTCTCCAAACAGCCACCTGTGTATACAAACAAGGAGAAAAAGGAACTGTCGTGAGGACTAGTGCCGCAGCTAAGAAAATTCTCATTATCAGTTAATTGGCCAATAACGTTTTTCTTTTTATTTACTGATGAATCATTTGGGATGAACACTGTCTCAAAATAATGAGAAATAAAGCCACAGCCTGTTAAAAACAGCCACAGCCTGGAAAAATTTTAATTCCAGCAGTTGGCTGACCAGGACACCTGCCTACAGCAAGCACAGAAGGACAAGAATCAGAGGATTCAACCTCAGAAGAAGTCTTCCTCTTTTAGAAACCCAGGTTTCAGAGGATTTAATGATCCACCTGCACTATAGCCAGCTGTGACAACCAAAGCACTGTCTTATGAGAGAAAGGAACCACAGACTGATGCGGTAGTCAATGCACAGACTGCTGTTACAATTGAAAAACTCTGTGCTTTGGTTGTCTCTGCCATTTGCTGATAAGAAGACTAGCATCAAGTTTGAGATCTGCTCAGAACAGACCAAACAGGGACTTCATCACATCCTTGAGCTTGACTGACATCTGCTCATGGGCACAAAGGATGAGTAGATATCTGAACAGGCTAAAGAAAAGTTTGCCTCGCTCAGTGAGGTTGAACAGTTGAGAGAAATGCTTAGAAATAAAGAATATGAGGAACTGAAAACCCAGAAATCCCTGTGAGAAGGAGAGGTCCCACTGCCTTACTGAACACACAGAGATAACCTCTAGACTAAAGGCAGATTTGAACCAAGTGAAAACAAATTTGGAAAATGAACGAGTCCAGTGGAAACAGGAAAAGTCCCATCTCCTCACTGAACACATGGATGTAACCTCTAGTTTGAGGGCAACGTTGACTCAGGGCTTGGAGAACAAAAGATGCCAGTGGGAGAGTGAGAAGTCCTGCCCTCTTACTGAGCACAAAAAGGCAACCTCCAGCTTGAAAGGCAGATTTGATCCAGGCAAAAACAGATCTGGAAAATGAACAAGTCCAGTGGAATCAGGAGAAGTCCCGCCTCTTCACTGAACACATGCAGGCAACCTCCTCTCTGAAGGCAGCATCTCTTCAAGCACATGAAAACCTGGACAATGAAATACTCCAGTGGAATCGGGAAAAGTGCAGCCTCCTGGAGTCTACCAGGACCATTAACCAGGCTATGTACCTGAAGGAAGAAAGACTGCAGTCTATGGATGTACAGTACTTGTGAAAAAACTTAAAACTTCCTGCATTGTAGGATGTGGCTACTTTACTTGAATATTTCAATATTATACTGTATTGGACTATGTGTCAGAGAAAAATCTTGTCTGCTGTCATAAACTGTCCAATATTAAGTAAAGCAAGAGTGGCTTGAGTTCCAGCAGCTAGAAGATGGAAATGCTGCTCCATCCACATAGTAACGCATCAGTGTTGACAAGTCCTGCAATGGAATATAATTGAATGCAACAACATGAGTGGGCCCAGGGTGTGAATATGGTTTTTCTTTCCACAACAGAAATTGTGATGATGTGAAGGACAGGTCAAAAGACATGAGCATGCACAAGATGGCGCTCCCCTGCGTGCAACATTGCAGCACAGCTCTCCGGGTTAAGTTATTTCTCTTTTGTCTATTTCTTGCTTATTTGTGCCGTGTCAATGCCATAGTAAAGACTGCAAACATTATTTATGACCAGGCGAGTTTACCACAGCTAAGAGAGCGTAAATGGTAAATGGACTGTACTTATATAGCACATTTTTCACAGTGTGTTACACTGGCCAAATGACGACAAGGCTGCTACACAACGGCGCTAGTCAAGCCACCGGGAGCAATTCGGGATTCAGTGTCAGGGACACAGGCATGTGGGGAGACCGGGAGTCGAACCACCAACTTGCTGGTCAGAAGACGACTTGCCCTACCTCGC
>NW_018128669.1:18456-20023 GCF_001952655.1 Monopterus albus
TCCCAGTAATACAGTTTGTAGGGTCCAACTTTACAAAGGATAACATGAACATCCTTTCCCACCCAAGCATCCTGTAGATCTGTGTATAGTATTAGATAACAGATTTTAGAATCAATTCATTTTGTAATATTATTTTTAGGTTTAAAATAAAGCAGTATTTACCATTTTTAAATCCTATGACAATCCTGTTCCTGATTTTTTTAATGACAGTTGTTTAATACATTGATTTTAAAAACTGACACAAACATTTGTTTTAAGGATAAGAGCGGCCAATTTCTATACTAACAGTATTGTCAGCACTCCCCATAAGGAGACTTAAACCAGCAGTCAATAGTCACAATTAATGTCAAACAGTCCTGAATTAACTTAATCATCTGTGCCATAGACCTCTTATGATATTTAAAACACATCAGCAAAGCACACTGCTGCAATTAGTGACAAGTTTCCTCATTACAAAACAAAATATCATGATAGTGGTTAGGAATATCCAGAGATGTCATGCATACTTAATATGCAAAAAGTGTTTTGTCTGTTTTAACCCTTCAGGGAAACACTTAAAGCAAAGAAAATATATAAAAAATGGGTTGGGCTGTAGTTTTTTAATGAAACATATGAACATGTTTAGCAGGGTGTTTTAATTGTCTTACCAAAGAGGTCTATGGCACAGACTATTAAACTAATTCAGGACAGAAAGACTAACATATATAAACATTGACTAGAGGCAAAAATGTCTTGTTTTTACTCTCTATATTGGGATTGTTGAAAATACTGTTTATGTAGGAAATTACAGGCCTATTTGTTAAACCTCATAAAATTAACTACAAATTAGTCATTATTAAATACTCACCCTTTTCTGTGGTGGAGTTCCGGCACTGACAGGTGTTGGACTTAACTGTCCTGCATGTTCGTTTCTGAGGAAGAGTCGAAGTCAGAACAACCTTTAAGATATTTTTATTACAATGTTCAAGAAAAGAAATACAGAGCTCTGGGTTCCGTCTATCTGAAGCCCCTATCCACACTACAGAATTATGGTTCGCAGCCTCTTCAGGAAGCCGGAACCCCTACTCTCCTCACCCCAGAGAATTTATAATACAGTCATGAATATGCAAAATGTCAGCTGATCTGACGTCATTTGTGTTGTCCTTCATCCTCGTTCCTTGGTTGGTTTGTTGACCTCGTTCTGACCCCTCATTGGTGTTCCTCTTGTTGTCAGGCAGATTTTGATCTGTGAAATTCTAAGAACAACATCCTGACCTTTCTATGCCCTAAGCACATAGGCAGTTTTAGGGACAGCACCTCTTGCTCACATCTCTTCTACTCTTGTGACAGGCAGCGTTGCCTTGTTCCTGTTTGTGGTTTCCTGTCTATTTCTTACAGCCTACACAGGTTCTGTTATTGTCAGCTCCAAGTCTCCTATATTCTTAAAGACAAGTGAAATGGTTATCTGAAAGGCAATTATAAAGCATATGATACTAAAATAAAGATGTAGATATATTTGCTCATGCAAATTATGATATTGATTATAAAGGCTAAGCATTTCCAATACTATTGGTAAATGTTGATAATA
>NW_018128670.1:0-475 GCF_001952655.1 Monopterus albus
TGGTGCGGTTGTAGTCGAGGACGATGGTGGGCTTCCTGTCGCGGCGCTCCTTGCGGACCTCGACTCGCGTGTGGTGCAGCGTGCTCAGGAGCAGCACGTTCTTGTTCCTCTTGGCAAGGTAGGACACCAGAGCGGTGTCGCGCGTGAAGGCGAATGCGGACGACAAGACCCGGTGGCCGGCGACGTCGAGCAGCGCGAGCGGGATCTTGGGCTTGTTCCTGTGCAGCGTGCCGATCAGGCGGAGGCCCCTGCGCAGGAGCCACCGGCCGAGCTCGTAGGACGTGAAGAAGTTGTCGCACGTGACGGTGCGGTCGCGCAGCCCCTCGGTGACGTCGAGCATGACGTGCATCCCCTGGTTCCTCTCGTGACTGGCGCTGGTGGCGGTGCCCGGTGTACACCTGCATCTTCCACGCGTAGCTGGTCTGGGCATCGCAGGCGACCCACGTCTTGATCCTGTACTTGGCCGGCTTTGCGG
>NW_018128670.1:2187-3880 GCF_001952655.1 Monopterus albus
CTTGGGTCACGTGACACGAAGGACACCCCCCCCCCCCTCTCTCACAGCGCCACTCCCTGGCAGCCGTGGGGCATTTTGACCCCGATCCAACAGCGCGAGGGTCAATCCGCCACCGCAGCACCACCCGTGGGTCTTTTTGACACCAGGGCAGCGCGAGGGTTAAAGGCATTTCAATGTCAACTTGTGACCCACTGGGAATGTGATAAAAGGAATAAAAGATGAAATAAATCTTTTTCTCTGCTATTATTCTGACATTTCACATTCTTCAAATAAAGTAGTGATCCTAACTGACTGAATAAAGTGAATGTATATAGGAATAAATGTCAGGAGTTAAAAAGTTTAAATATATTTGGCTAAGGTGTATGTAAACCTCAGCTGCAAGTCTCTCTCAGACCACTTGCTCTTTTGCTTGGTTTGTTTTCACACCTATATACTGTATGCATTTGTACAGTCTCACTTCAGTCATCCCATTAGAGTGATTTAAGTCAGAGGAGCTTTTCTTCATGTCTTTTCAAGAAAAACAGAAACCTAAGATAAATGCAACCTGTCAACAAACTGCTGAGTTCTGGTTGAAAGTACTGACACATTTCTTAATCAAATTTCAATCATAATGGTACTGCAATTTGCGTTTTCTCAGTGAGAAACAATAGTTTGTTTATTTGTCATATATCTTTTCTGACTACATACCACATGTTCCATTCCACGGTTAGTCCTTCACCCTCCAAGTATTTCTGCTAGTGATGTCCAAATGAAGAAATGAACCAGTATCGAACCACTTCATCAATTGTATTGAACATCGGTTCATTCATTCAAAGTTTAGTTTCAGTGACATCTAGTGGCGAAATAGGAGACAGCAAAACAACGTCTGAGTAATGTGAATGCTCCATGATGGTGATCAAACAAAGGCAGCAATGATAATGATGACAGCAGCTACACACACACCTACTACGATGACAAACCCATATGTTGTGCATCATTTTGGGTGGCTTTATAGTGCTTTTACGCACCTACGTACCTGCTGACGCGGGCAGCAAGGTCTCACGTTATGAAGCAGTATTGACTGAACCAGTTACGAGATTCACTCAGAAGACTGCTTTGGACGTCATCAGTCACGTGTCTTTTTTGGCAACAAAGCAGGCTTCAAAGCAATGGTTCGCAGAAAATGCCTCTTCGAGTTTGAAGCTTGTATCAGAGCCTCGGTGTCAGATGGCCATCACTAGTTCCTACTACCTTCGTTTCAACCAGGTTTGTTTTCTGAGTTTGATCCACAGTTTGTTCTACATCTCTCTCAGTCACTCTGCCCCTTTTTGTGTGCATCATGTATTTAGTCATTTTTGTGTGGTTTTCTGTTAGCCGCCACTTACCCCGTGGACCTACCTGACTGCCAGCTACTTCTCACCTGCCTGTCCTGGTCCTCTGGTTCCCCTGGTTCCTGCCGCTCTCCTGCCTGCTCACCACTCCCACTGGTCCTCGCCCTGGTCCTCCTGGTTCTTGTCCGACCTGGCCCTGCTTCACTTCCTGCCGGTCCCATGCCTGCTCAACCTCTTAGATAGATAGATAGATAGATAGAAATACCTTATTAATCCCAATCTGGGAAATTGCATTGTTTCAGCAGCGGTTCACACTCAATATCAAGCACACATACCAATAAATAGAATAGATAACCCACTAAAATATAAAACAAATAAAAATA
>NW_018128670.1:4491-16888 GCF_001952655.1 Monopterus albus
CCACCTTAGGCAGATAGCGAAGCTAAAGCCTTTTCTTTCACGTCAGCACTTTGAGACAGTAATCCATGCATTTATTACATCACGCTTGGATTACTGTAACGCTCTTTATATCGGAGTCAGCCAGTCATCACTGGCTCGTCTACAATTGGTTCAAAATGCGGCTGCCCGTCTCTTGGCTGGGGTGCGTAAAAGGGAGCATATAACTCCTATTTTGGCATCCCTTCATTGGCTTCCAGTGTTTTTCAGGACTCATTTTAAGATTTTTATTTGTTTTTAAGTCTTTGAATGGTCTTGCTCCATTGTATCTTGCTGAGCTTTTATTTCCTTATAGTCCCTCTCGGTGCCTCAGATCAGCTGACCAGCTCTTGCTTGAGGTACCGTGGGCCAGGCGTAAACTCAGAGGGGACAGAGCGTTTTCCATTGTGGCTCCTAAGCTATGGAATGCGCTGCCCCTTTACATCAGGCAGGCCGCCTCGTTGGCTATTTTTAAAACTTACTTGAAGACTCACTTGTATGCTTTGGCGTTTGATATGCTATGAGACTCTGTTTGGGCTGAGTTTTGGTTGATAGTATTTTGTTATTTTGCTATGTTGGTTCTTTTATGTTATTTTATTGGTATTTTAATATTGTAGTTGTCACGTTTTTAGATGTTTTGAATTGTATCTTATGTTAAGCACTTTGTTGGCCTCGGCTGTGTTCAAGTGCTTTATACAGTGCCTTGCGAAAGTATTCGGCCCCCTTGAACTTTGCGACCTTTTGCCACATTTCAGGCTTCAAACATAAAGATATAAAACTGTAATTTTTTGTGAAGAATCAACAACAAGTGGGACACAATCATGAAGTGGAACGAAATTTATTGGATATTTCAAACTTTTTTAACAAATAAAAAACTGAATAATTGGGCGTGCAAAATTATTCAGCCCCTTTACTTTCAGTGCAGCAAACTCTCTCCAGAAGTTCAGTGAGGATCTCTGAATGATCCAATGTTGACCTAAATGACTAATGATGATAAATAGAATCCACCTGTGTGTAATCAAGTCTCCGTATAAATGCACCTGCACTGTGATAGTCTCAGAGGTCCGTTTAAAGCGCAGAGAGCATCATGAAGAACAAGGAACACACCAGGCAGGTCCGAGATACTGTTGTGGAGAAGTTTAAAGCCGGATTTGGATACAAAAAGATTTCCCAAGCTTTAAACATCCCAAGGAGCACTGTGCAAGTGATAATATTGAAATGGAAGGAGTATCAGACCACTGCAAATCTACCAAGACCTGGCCGTCCCTCTAAACTTTCAGCTCATACAAGGAGAAGACTGATCAGAGATGCAGCCAAGAGGCCCATGATCACTCTGGATGAACTGCAGAGATCTACAGCTGAGGTGGGAGACTCTGTCCATAGGACAACAATCAGTCGTATACTGCACAAATCTGGCCTTTATGGAAGAGTGGCAAGAAGAAAGCCATTTCTTAAAGATATCCATAAAAAGTGTTGTTTAAAGTTTGCCACAAGCCACCTGGGAGACGCACCAAACATGTGGAAGAAGGTGCTCTGGTCAGATGAAACCAAAATCGAACTTTTTGGCAACAATGCAAAACGTTATGTTTGGCGTAAAAGCAACACAGCTCATCACCCTGAACACACCATCCCCATTGTCAAACATGGTGGTGGCAGCATCATGGTTTGGGCCTGCTTTTCTTCAGCAGGGACAGGGAAGATGGTTAAAATTGATGGGAAGATGGATGGAGCCAAATACAGGACCATTTTGGAAGGAAACCTGATGGAGTCTGCAAAAGACCTGAGACTGGGATGGAGATTTGTCTTCCAACAAGACAATGATCCAAAACATAAAGCAAAATCTACAATGGAATGGTTCACAAATAAACATATCCAGGTGTTAGAATGGCCAAGTCAAAGTCCAGACCTGAATCCACTCGAGAATCTGTGGAAAGAACTGAAAACTGCTGTTCACAAATGCTCTCCATCCAACCTCACTGAGCTCGAGCTGTTTTGCAAGGAGGCATGGGCAAAAATTTCAGTCTCTCGATGTGCAAAACTGATAGAGACATACCCCAAGTGACTTACAGCTGTAATCGCAGCAAAAGGTGGCGCTACCAAGTATTAACTTAAGGGGGCTGAATAATTTTGCACGCCCAATTTTTCAGTTTTTTATTTGTTAAAAAAGTTTGAAATATCCAATAAATTTCGTTCCACTTCATGATTGTGTCCCACTTGTTGTTGATTCTTCACAAAAAATTACAGTTTTATATCTTTATGTTTGAAGCCTGAAATGTGGCAAAAGGTTGCAAAGTTCAAGGGGGCCGAATACTTTCGCAAGGCACTGTATGTGTGATTTAAAGGACATATCCTGATCAAAAATGACTAAGGTTTCTCACAGTAGTGCTGGAGGTCAGAGCTATGTCAAAGTAACTATATGATTAGGCAGCAGATTTCTACAGTTTTCAGGTCCAAGCACAATGACGTCAGTTTTGTCAGAGTTTAGAAGTAAGAGGTTACAGGTCATCCAGACCTTTACAACTTTAAGACATGTTGAACTTTGACCAACTGATCTGATTCATCTGGGCTCATAGATAAATATAATTGAGTATCATCTGCATAGCAATGGAATTACCTCCTGGTCTCACCGCATATATACAGCCTTATTTCTGTGTAGTGCTCACTGGATCATTCACATTCACTCGCCCTGAGTTCCCTCCTCGATTGTTGTGTGCACATGCTGGATTACTATGTAGCCTGGGTAAAGTGGTTGCCACACAGGACACAAATACTGGGGTCCTTGATGTCCAGTAGGTTACAGTTTATTTACACAAAATGACAAAATACTGGTTAGCAAAAATAAGGGGTAACAAAATACGGCAGTGGGCTCTGGATGCACACACAAACAAAATTAAATAATCTGTGAACACCAAATAACCACTCACCAAAAATCCATAAACTGCCACATTCACATACTTAAAGGCACTTTCATCCCGCCAAAAGTTCACCAGCTCTACGTTGGACACACCATAGCCAGCACCATCGGCATCTAGAACACAGGAATTTCCCCATTGTGGGATCAATAAAGTCCTACCTTACTTTACCTTACCTATAATACACCATCTTGTCAGGATTCTGATAGATGACTTCTTTAAAGTATTAATACAACAGAATCCAAAATGATTTGGGCAATTTACAGTGCCTTGCGAAAGTATTCGGCCCCCTTGAACTTTGCAACCTTTTGCCACATTTCAGGCTTCAAACATAAAGATATAAAACTGTAATTTTTTGTGAAGAATCAACAACAAGTGGGACACAATCATGAAGTGGAACGAAATTTATTGGATATTTCAAACGTTTTTAACAAATAAAAAACTGAAAAATTGGCCGTGCAAAATTATTCAGCCCCCTTAAGTTAATACTTTGTAGCGCCACCTTTTGCTGCGATTACAGCTGTAAGTCACTTGGGGTATGTCTCTATCAGTTTTGCACATCAAGAGACTGAAATTTTTGCCCATTCCGCCTTGCAAAACAGCTCGAGCTCAGTGAGGTTGGATAGAGAGCGTTTGTGAACAGCAGTTTTCAGTTCTTCCCACAGATTCTCGATTGGATTCAGGTCTGGACTTTGACTTGGCCATTCTAACACCTGGATATGTTTATTTGTGAACCATTCCAATGTAGATTTTGCTTTATGTTTTGGATCATTGTCTTGTTGGAAGACAAATCTCCGTCCCAGTCTCAGGTCTTTTGCAGACACCATCAGGTTTCCTTCCAGAATGGTCCTGTATTTGGCTCCATCCATCTTCCCATCAATTTTAACCATCTTCCCTGTCCCTGCTGAAGAAAAGCAGGCCCAAACCAGGATGCTGCCACCACCATGTTTGACAGTGGGGATGGTGTGTTCAAGGTGATGAGCTGTGTTGCTTTTACGCCAAACATAACGTTTTGCATTGTTGCCAAAAAGTTCGATTTTGGTTTCATCTGACCAGAGCACCTTCTTCCACATGTTTGGTGCGTCTCCCAGGTGGCTTGTGGCAAACTTTAAACGACACTTTTTATGGATATCTTTAAGAAATGGCTTTCTTCTTGCCACTCTTCCATAAAGGCCAGATTTGTGCAGTATACGACTGATTGTTGTCCTATGGACAGAGTCTCCCACCTCAGCTGTAGATCTCTGCAGTTCATCCAGAGTGATCATGGGCCTCTTGGCTGCATCTCTGATCAGTCTTCTCCTTGTATGAGCTGAAAGTTTAGAGGGACGGCCAGGTCTTGGTAGATTTGCAGTGGTCTGATACTCCTTCCATTTCAATATTATCACTTGCACAGTGCTCCTTGGGATGTTTAAAGCTTGGGAAATCTTTTTGTATCCAAATCCGGCTTTAAACTTCTCCACAACAGTATCTCGGACCTGCCTGGTGTGTTCCTTGTTCTTCATGATGCTCTCTGCGCTTTAAACAGACCTCTGAGACTATCACAGTGCAGGTGCATTTATACGGAGACTTGATTACACACAGGTGGATTCTATTTATCATCATTAGTCATTTAGGTCAACATTGGATCATTCAGAGATCCTCACTGAACTTCTGGAGAGAGTTTGCTGCACTGAAAGTAAAGGGGCTGAATAATTTTGCACGCCCAATTATTCAGTTTTTTATTTGTTAAAAAAGTTTGAAATATCCAATAAATTTCGTTCCACTTCATGATTGTGTCCCACTTGTTGTTGATTCTTCACAAAAAATTACAGTTTTATATCTTTATGTTTGAAGCCTGAAATGTGGCAAAAGGTCGCAAAGTTCAAGGGGGCCGAATACTTTCGCAAGGCACTGTACTTACATACTGACATGCAGAGGTAAAAGAAGTCACTGCACTCCACTCCTCTCAAGCTCAGTCTGAACATGCACATCTTATTCAGTACTGCCATCTTCACATTTATGCATTCACATTCAAAGATGTTGCCGACAGCGATGGCTGCCTTGGGCACTCGTGCTCTCTTGTGTTTGTTGTTTTTCTTTGTTTCCTCAGTCTGGATTACTGTTAAAGAAGAACTGTTAAATATCTGACAACTCACACCAAAGTACCTTTCTCCAATTTTTGTGAATGAAGAATGCTGTGTGCTTCTGATCGAAGGCGCAGCTGCGATCTATGGGACCTGGAAAAAACACTGGCGGGGCAAGTATGCTGGTGCCTTAGTCAGTCTACGCCAGAGATGGACCCCACTCCCATCTATCCACCTAGCAAATCCCTGCTCCATAGTCAACAAGATGGATGAAATCCTTCTTGTCAACAGGACTAACCCTGACTTTGCACGCTCTGGTGCCTTATGCTTTACGGAAACCTGGCTGAGTGAGTCCATCGTGGACAGTGCAATCCAAGTACAGGCTTTCAGGTATACATAGCAGATCGCGTAATGGAGCTGTCCAGGAAAATGAGAGGAGGTGGAATCTCTCTATACATTGTAATACCCCGGTTCTTTTATTGGACAAATTTGAATAACGAAGGAGTCCATCTTTCTTCATTTCAGTGCTGATTTATTTTAAACCACAAGTAAAATTACAAACATGACCCGGGCTGCTCCCTCCGCCAGAGACACACAGACTGGCTGCTGGAGAAAGGAGTCCTGGCCACACAGAGCCTAATACATTTATAAGTTTTGGACTAACCCCTTACACAAAAAGATTACAGAACATCACGAGATGGAGTCATCAGACTGACTCCATCTCTTATCTAGAGCTCCACATGCTTTGAGCAACCAGTCATAACAGAATGAGGAATTTCAATGTGTGTGTAAGTTGTCACGTGGTGCTTAGCTAAGATATTCATTCAGACATAATATTATAACAAGATTTAATACAAGAAAACAATTGGTGTCATGGTACGCTTTTCAGAATCAACATTCTGTCAACCTTGAAACAGAGCAGACTAGAGCAGACTTTGAATCTTACTAAACTACATTACTAATACATTCAATTCAACACATACAGTAAATGTCTAATAATTATCTGACTGATTTACTAATATCTAACAACATAAATGAAGGTTGGTGCACTACTGTCACAGTGCTACTGAGGACATGTAACACAGATTTAGAGACTCTTTATCAACTGCAAACCCTTGTATTCTCCACAAGAATTTTTGAGCTTCATCCTGGTGGGTGTCTATTTAAAACCAAACGCCCAAGACAGTGCACTACAGTTCCTGGCCGAACTGATAACTAGTGTGGAGCTGGAACAACCCGACTCCCCACTCATTGTTCTAGGGGACTTTAACAGAGCACATCTCACCCATGAACTGCCCAAATACAGGCAGCATGTCAACTGTCCCACCAGGGACAAAATCACACTGGACCACTGCTACACAGCAATAAAAGACACCTATCGCTCTGTCCCCCACGCAGCCCTCGGATGCTCTGATCACTGTATTGTTAGGTATTTTTAGTCAGATAGATATTGGATAGATACTTTATGTATTAGAAATGTTTAGTGGAGATAGGATGTGTCTAGTTAGACTGTTAAATGCTTAGTCATGCTTATGAGTTTCTACAGGGTGCATCTGGTCAAGGATAACTAGAGAGAAAAGTTGATGACTGTCAGCAGACAGGATGTTTAATATTATTATTATTATTAATTATGTGTATAACTGTAGCCTTAGCCATAATATTTTCTTATGTTTAAGCCACGACATGTTACTAGAGGTCGTGTGAGAATGTTTTTAGTTACACACCACTTAATCAACAGACACACACGCACATTGATTTGCTTCATGTTTTGACTACTGCTATGGCCAGCTGCAAAGCTGGCACCAGAGACGTCACGGTTGACGTTTCTGTGTAGTATGGGGCTAGCCCAACCGAAGAGATATAATGTATAGGCCTGGTTTTGTTCAGGGTCTTTCATCTTTCATCTGCCTGCGTGCAGTTTGGAGGTGCAAGATACCTGAGCGTGTAATGTTAATTTTACCTGTGATCCTTTGAATAAATCAGCACTGTTTTGAAGTTACTTGGACTGCCTCGTCTCTCAGAGTTAGCATGATAACAAGAATTGGTTAGCGCAACACGACTTTCCAGTCATGTTTTACCATCTCGCTCCCACCAGGAAACTCTCAGTCTTTCCACATACAGATTTACACAATAAAATAACATAAGGTACGAAACAGCTCTTCTAAACCTATTAGTCCCATTTTAAACAACATTAATACTAAGTCCCTTAAAGTAACATGTTTTAAAATATTTTAACTAGGTTACAATACTATATGACTTTATTATACTATATATTTAAACGAGCACAGTATGTTCTCCTAATGTGAATCTATTAACTGATTTACTCATTTTGATGCACTCAAAGTTATACAATGATGGAATAAAACTGAAATATATTATGAATCAACAAACGGTCAAGTTAAAGTCTCATACTTTAAGTTAGAATGCTGTTCCTGAGTAAATAAAGCTCAAATACAGTCCTGAGCAGATGGTCAGATAATGTTAGAACTATTCAGGGATGTGAATATCATAGTTTTCATATAACGGGTGACACTGGTAATACAGACATAAGATGCTGATGACAAGACACCGTACAGAAGTTGAATGAAGCTGAATAAAGTTTCATGTTCAAAAAAGTAATGTAGAATTATAACTGTTATAAGTTTATATCAAAAAGATCAATAACCATATGGACATCAGTGACTGTTACTGTATATACACTGCTCAAAAAAATAAAGGGAACACAAAAATAAGACATTCAACTATGTTGTGTTCCCTTTATGTTTTTGAGCAGTATATATATAGGGTACCGAAATGCCCACTAACAAAGAGACAGCGAGTCAAACTGTGGTGGTGGCAGCTAGTAATGGCACTTTTGTGGCAACAGGAGCTGCCAATCACTTTCTTTTTGATCACAATGGATCTGACATGAAGCTGTGATGTTGAAGTCCCACTTGTAGTTTTAGTTTGAAAGCATTTACTATCCAAGTTAGAAGAATAGTTTAGAAAATTGTAGCTTATTTTATACATGACTGAAATGCTTGAACCACAGACATGATCAGATACTTGGTATCCTCCCTTGTGATGTTGTGTGAGGCCTGCTGTGCAGCATGTGAACGTCCTCAAAAATCTGTAAAAGTATGTTTTCTATCTACTTCACTAGACACTGTGGCTTTCATCTTTAAATATTTGAACATACAGGAATTTGACTCCGGTACAAAGACTCTCACTAGGTTGTAAGGCAACAGGAAATAGAAAATAACAATGAAAATAAAAAATAAAAATAGAGCAATAAAAATGAGAATAAGCAGTGTGTGCAAATGGGAAATGTGTGCAATCAAAAATTGAAAAAGAATGAGAGAAAAAGAGAGACCATTTATAAATATACAGTATGTACATCTATATACATTATGGTAGAAGAGCTTTCAGAACGATATATATACAATGGTTATATGTACAGTTTACTGCACTGGGGTGATTGCTGTGTCCTATCATACACTCTGGGTTAGGTGTCCATCAGAGTGATGGGCAAGGGGAAGAAACTGTCCTTGTGTCTACAGTGACCTGTAACGCCGTCCAGAGGGAAGGAGTTCAAACAGGTTGTGTCCATGGTGTGAGAGGTCTGCAGAAAACTTCTCTGCCCTCTTTTTCCACAGTCCTGACTGTTCGCTGGAGTCTGTTCCTGTCCTGATTGGTTGCTGAGCCAAACCAGAGAATGACAGATGAGCAGAGAACAGACTCAGTGATTTCTTTGTAGAACTGTATCAGCAGCTCCTGGGGCAGGTTGAACTTCCTGACCTGGTGCAGGAAGTACATCCTCTGCTGTGCCTTCTTGGTGATGGTCCTGATGTTGGATGTCCACTACAGGTCCTGGGAGATAGTGGAGCCCAGGAACTTGTAGGACTTTACTGCTGATACAGTGCTGCCAAGTATGGTGTGGGGGGGATCTTCCTAAAGTCCACTGTGTTGCACATGTTCAGCTCCAGGTTGTTAAGACTGCACCACAGGACCAGCTGGTCAACCTCCCGTCTGAAGACTGACTTGTCACCGTCTCAGATTACCATTATGTCATCTGTGAACATTAGGAGTTTAACAGAGGGTTCCCCTGAGGTGCAGATGTTGGTATAGAGCAGGGGTGGGCAAACTTTTTGGCTCAGGGACCACACTGACTTTTAAAATTTGACAGACAGGCCAGGCCAGCACCAGTTGCATACATGTCAAACATAAACATATAAAAGGCATTACAGTGTTAATACTTACATTCACTTTTAGTGGGAACAGTGTTGTTGATCACCCTTTTTTGCCAGTGCATTGAAGTCTGGTGCTAGTTTTGTTGTGGCAATTCTCACAACAGATCTGAGGTGTTCATCACTCAACTGGGATATGTGGGGTGCTTTGTTGGTGTTCATCACACTAAAAGTCTGTTCACACACATAGGTAGAGCCAAACAACACCAGCATCCTCTGTGCCATCTTCTGGATGTTTGGAAATTTGGCTGCACTTAATGAAGCATAAAACTCATCCAGTTTAAGAGAGTTGAACTTCTCCTTTAACACGGTGTCACATTGGAGATCAATCAGTTCCAACTGCAACTCCTGTGGCATCGTTTCAGGGTCTTGTGTGAAGGGACATGACACCAGCTGAAGTGACTTGTCAATTTTTCTAAAATCAGAAAACCGAACGGCAGAATTCTCCGTGCAGGTCGTCCAGTGATTTCCTGTATTTTTTCACATGTCAAGGGGCCTCTTTCAGCGTAGCCAGTGTGGGGAAATGAGCGAATGACTTATTTGACATTTGCTTTGAGAATAAAGCTAGCTTGGTTTTGAAGGCTCTGAACTTGTGAATATTTCGTGTACAAACTGATCTTTCCCTTGTAGCTTCACGTTCAGCTCATTCATATGTGTCAGTATGTCCCCAGCAAAAGCTAAATGACAAAGCCAATCTGTGTCCAATGCAAAACCTCATTGTGCACATTAAGACTTGTTTGCTGGAAGAATGGGACAAAATGACACCTGACACATTTAATCACTTGGTGTCCTCAGTCCCTAAACATCTTTTAAGTGTTGTGAAAAGGAACAACAGCATCACACCGTGGTAACTGTCCCAACTTTTTGTGGAATGTGTTGCAGCATCAGAACTGGAGTGTTTATTTTGAACAAAGAATAAAATTGATGGTGTCATATCAAAAAATGTGCTGCTGTATTGTTTTTCAGTCAGATTTGGCGATCCATCTGTGGTGACGTTGGCAAGCGTACTCCAAGGTAGCTTGTGCCTCTCGATGACCCCCGACACTGAGTCATACATGTCCTCTCCCTGCGTTTTCCCCTTTAGGGATTCCATGGCCAAAAACTCCTCCGTTATCTCAAAATTGTCATTAATCCCTCTGATAAAAATTAAAAGCTGAGCCGTGTCCTTTATGTCATTACTTTCATCTAGTGCCAAGAAATATAATGTAAATGACTCCGCTTTTTTATTTTTCTTCGTCAATTAGCTCAACACAGCGAGTCACTGTCCTGCGTGATAAGCTAATTTTTTCAAATTTGTTCTTGCTCTCAGGACACAAGATACCTGCTGTCTCTACCATGCACTCTTTGAGAAACTCCCCTTCGGAGAAAGGCTTGCTGGTATTTGCTAATTTGAATGCCAGCAAATAACCTGCCTTCGTGCTTGATTCTTGGATGGCAGTTTTTTGGATAAAGTTTTGCTGATCCTGCAAACTAGCTGCCAGCCTCTGAGCAGCAGCCGTCCGTTCTTGCATTGACTGGCTGTTAGCATAATTAGCATGCATGGTAGAAAAGTGACGGCTGAGAAAAGTGTATTCCTTTAAAACCGCAACGCAAATAAGACATACAGCCTTTGACTGGACTTCAGTAAAAAAATATTTAGGTGTCCATTCCTTATTGAACACTCGGCACTCACTGTCGACTTTTCTTTTCTTTGACCCACTCATTGTTGCAGATGAGTTCAGAGCAGTAGCAGAGTAATAACTGAGAGTAGCCCTGGCTCCGCAAAATCATGTCATCATGAAAATCACTGCGCCTATTGTGCCACCTGGTGGAACACCAGTCATTACAGGACAAGGTCAAATGAATGCAGTCATAATTATGATATGATTTGATTTGGGAAATCCTGTACCAATCTTCGGCGGGCCGGATTAAAAGGACCAACGGGCCAGATGTGGCCCGTGGGCTGTAGTTTGCCCACCCCTGGTATAGAGGGAGAACAACAGCGGGGAGAGCTCCCATCCCTGGGGGGCTCCTCATAGTGCAGGTGCCGGATGTGGTTTTTCCTGCCTCACGTGCTGCTTCCTGTATGTCAGAATACTTCCACTGATGGGTGAGGACAGGCATAGTGAGCTGGGTGGGTTTGAGTGGAGGTAGCCCTGGATGATGGTGTGGAACCATGCTGAAGTGGGGTCACACTGTTTTGATTGGGTATGAAAAGTTATGTCCTGTAAGTGTGATTTCTACCTGCTGGGATAATCTGGGTTCATATTTATTTTTATTTTCCTAATGCACATTCATTTTTCTTGTTTGCACATTCTTCTTTCTTTTTCTCTCAACCTTGTTTACTTGTCTACTCTTTGCTTTATGGAAGAGCATTGTACATACACATTGAGAGCCACTGTACCACAAATTCCTCATGTGTGCAACACACCTGGCCAATAAAGCTGATTCTGATTCTGATTAATGGCTTCAGCTCTGTAAACGCTGACTGCAGACATCTGATGCACAGTATGAAGTGGACATAAACACAGACCGGAGTCATCGCCGTGATTATTAAAGAAGGTAAGCACAGAAGGCATTTTAGTTTAGTCCTGACATAGAAAAAACAGCAGCAGAGCTGAGGAGGAAAGAGGCGTGGGAGGTGTGGAAAGAGATAAAACTTTGTTCAAAACACTGCCACAGCTCAGCTTCTCCTCTCTGGTGATGGAGACTTTGGAGGAAACTGAACTCTGCTTTCCACAACTGCTCAACGCCTCCTGTGTGAAGTCAAAGCATCCTCACTTTGAGACCATACTGACTTATGTTCTGCTGTCCTCTGTTTCCCTGCTCACTGCATGTCTCAATATGCTGGTCATCATCTCTATCCTCCACTTCAAGTATCCAAATATTTCATTAATTTTTTAAACTGGTAGATAGTAAGTAAGAGGTCATGGGTTATTATAAAGAAAATATTCATCACCTGAAGTCAAACTGTGATGAAAGTAGTAAATTCTTTGCTGTATCTGGATTTATGCCAGTAATTGATATTAAAATTATGATAAATATATTTGTGTTCTTTATCTACAGGCAGCTCCACAGACCCACCAACCTCCTCATCCTCACTCTGGCTGTCTCAGATTTCCTCATGGGCCTCTTCCTGTTGCTTCAAATTATGCTCGTCAACAGTTGTTGGCTACTTGGTGACCTCATGTGTGCTGTGTAT
>NW_018128670.1:16928-19910 GCF_001952655.1 Monopterus albus
AGCAGGAATCATGGTGCGCATATGTGTTGACCGCTATGTAGCTATTTGTGATCCTCTCCATTACTCCACCAAAATCACACAAAAAAGAGTCAAGATCTGCATTTATCTCTGTTGGACATGTTCAGTTGTCTTTCAGAGTCTAATACTGAAGGATGTCCTGGAACAACCAGGCAGGTATAACTCCTACTCTGGAGGGTGTATCTTTGTCATCAACTACATTGCTGGAGTTGCAGATCTTATTATTTTCTTCATTGTTCCCATTACTGTTATTGTAGTTCTGTATATGAGAGTATTTGTGGTAGCTGTGTCTCAGGCTCATGCCATGAGGTCTCACATTGCAGCTGTCACTCCAGGGTTCAAAGAAAGTTACTGCTAAAAAATCTGAGCTGAAAGCAGCCAGGACTCTTGGTGTTGTTGTAGTTGTGTTTTTAATATGTCTCTGCCCATATTATTGTGTTGCTCTTACAGGCCAAGATAATTTGCTCAGTGCTTCATCTGATGCATTTGTTATATGTTTGTCATACTTTAATGCCTGTCTAAACCCACTGATCTATGCTTTTTTTTTACCCCTGGTTTAGAAAATCAGTTAAACATATTGTTACACTTGAAATACTACAGCCTGGCTTCTGTGAGTCCAATATGCTGTAGAGAGGCACTGCGAATACATAGTATTACTTCATGGTGATAAGTCATTGCAGGACAATTTTAAGCACAGACAAAGTGGGCTAGGCAGGCTAGATGCAGAAACAACTTTTGGTCCCTGTCATCCAATGCACCATATGTATGTTGTAAAAAAAAAAAAGAATAAAACACTGCACAAAGCCCCTGATATTGAGAGAAGAGTGTAGGGCAAACTCTATGAGGACTCTCTGTGGAGGGGTGAAAGTCACTAACATCAACTAGCTGATGCTTGTTTTGTGACCCTGCCATTCATTTATTCATACTACCATGTAAGAATCACATATGAGTGACAGGTACCTATGTTTCATCCAATAGAGATGCAACAGTATGTGTCTGTGTCCTCAGCTCATGTGTTAGTGTCATGAAAATTACATTATTAAGTATGTTTTAAACTGTGTTCTAATCAATATATTAACCAACATATGTTATTCAATGGATTTTAAGATTTCAGAACAGACCACAGATCACAGGGACCTGTGAGACACTGCATGTGTGAACTGCTGTTAGGTATTTTTAGTCAGATAGATATTGGTCAGGTACTTGTTGTATTAGAAATGTTTAGTGGAGACAGGATGTCTACTTAGGCTGTCAAATGCTTAGTCATGCTCATTAGTTTTTACAGGGTGCATATGGTCAAGGATAACTAGATAGAAAGTTGATGACTGTTAGAAGACAGGATGATTATTATTATTATTATGATGTGTATAACTGTAATCGTAATCATAATATTTTCTTATGTTTAATGTCATGACATGTCACTAGATGTCATGTCAGAATGTTTTTAGATACACACCACTTAATCAACAGACACACACACATTGATTTACTTCATGTTTTGACTACTGCTATGGGTCAAACAAAAATAAGAAAATTCTGCATTCACTGATATCAATGATAAGTGCACCTTTTGAACCAGAGACAAATGCATAGCCTTGTTTTTTGCAATTTCCCGTCTTCATTTGTGTTTCTGGAAAAACAGAGAAGTTTATCGTTAATCAAACATAGCACAGTCTCACCATTATGGCTACAGACCAATAAATCTGTCTTACATTATGAATATTACACATCTAATAGGCAAATTCCACATACATTAACCAGGATTTGTTCCAAAACAAATTGAAAAAACCTTAGAAAAAATTAACTGGACTTAGATTGATTTTTTTTCTAAGGTTTTTTTCAGTTTACTATGACCTGACACACAGTATAGATACCGGTTTTCATCAAACTCGATTTGACAGTTCTAGTGAAAGGTGAAAGGTTAACCAATCAGAAGCGTTGGTTAGGTCTGAGTTAATGTGTGAAACAGCTGGTTTTTAAAAAGACACCATCATTATGTAGTGTCAGATGAATAAAACACAAAATGGTACATAGAAAGTATAGTAGTGATTTGTATATTAAATAGAGAAAAAAATAGGAGAGAGTAGGAGTTGAGCTGATATTTAGCTTCAAATGAGAAGACAGCAGATGTCCCCTTTGAAATGGCTATTTAAAAAGACATAACCATTATTTTTATTATTAGGGTTTGTTTGTAATGTTATATAGTGATTTGTATATTAAATTAGAGTAAAAAAAAGGAGAGAGTAGGAGTTGAGCTGATATTTAGCTTCAAATGAGAAGACAGCATATGCCCCCTTTGAAACAGCTAGTTTTTAAAAAAGACATAGCCATTATTATCTAGTGTCAGATGAATAAAACACAAATTGGACATGGAGTTGGCCAGATATTTAGTTTCAAAGGAGACCCATGGTCCAGAGGTATTTATTGGGGGTAATCCTGTAAAAGATGGTTAAAATAGACCCTAATACCATATGTTTCTCATCAGGCATGTTGTTTTCGTGAGAGAGGTGCAAAAAACCCTCAGGGCTAAACACTTTCACAGCTGTTCATCCCCTCTCAGACTCATCGCTTTATAAACAGCTCCGCTTTTCTGCTGCGTTATATCTCTGAGAAATCGTTTCCTTCAGCTGGCAGCCTGTAATAACGAGAGAGAAAAATGGCTACATCATCCGATACTGTTGATAGATTATACGGTGTTATTAGCAACATACCTGTGATGCTAACGGAGGAGTCTGATTTTTTACGAGCTCCTAAAAAAGTCACAATGCAGCTCTGCAAAGTTCAGAAGCCGCCTAGCGCTTCTCTTTGAGGCGAGCTGAAATTATTGACCGGATATGTCAGTTATGTATTCCAGTACACAACCGCGAACTGGTTCTGTACCAGCTGAGAGAGGGCGAGACTTTCAGTCCTGAAACTCTGAGAACGACGCTGACTGCAAGCGATTGGGGAGTTATGAGATGCATC
>NW_018128671.1:2500-3986 GCF_001952655.1 Monopterus albus
AGGATGACAATGCTACCGTGAAAAGTGTACCACAGACCCGGCCCTCCGGGGGGGAATGATGACTGACTGTGAGGTTGACAGAGAGACTGACTGACTGACTGACTGACTGGCGCTGTGACAGTCTTCATATCTATTCTATTGCAGGAGGGACTCTGGTCTCTGTTCTCTGTTTCCTAACTATCAGATTATCTATTCTACTGCTACTCTGTTCAGAATAATGGTAATATTAAATGATCATTTAAATTGGGATGGTTTGTCTGAATCAATCTAGTCGGCATCACACTCCAGCCACGACACTCGGGCATCTGTTACGGATGCCTCCTGGGCGCCTTCCTAGGGAGGTGTTCCAGGCATGTCCCACCGGGAGGAGGCCCCGGGGAAGACCCAGGACATGCTGGAGGGACTATGTCTTTCGGCTGGCCTGGGAATGCCTTGGCATTCCCCCTGAGGAGCTGGAGGAAGTGTCTGGAGAGAGGGAGGTCTGGGCATCTTTGCTTAGACTGCTGCCCCCGCGACCCGGCCCCGGATAAGCGGAAGAAAAATAGCATTGCAATCTACACAGGCTACATAAGTTAGGGCAAGTCTAATGGGGTGAAAGATTTCATCTCGGTGTCAGTGAATACGGAAGATCCATCTTCCCAGAGGAGATGTCCATTTCCCTTGACACAGGTTGGAGCACATTCCAGGCGACGAGGCACATCTGCTCCTAATGATGAGAGTGGTACTTAAGGAAACCGTTGGCGTGTTCTCGGTGCCAGATGATCTGTAGTAATCCTGAAGGTAACGTTGCTTTGAACTCTTGTCTATGTGAATGAACCACATTTGTGTTATTGAGCCTTATGTTTTTGCATTGTATTTCCTCCGTTTGTGATTACTATTGCAGCAGCCTCTCTGGATGCTTGCCCTTCTTGTTTTGTTGTGAAGGGTCGCCTTATGTTTGAACTGTGTTTTTTTTTCTCAGCACAGTTTGGTGCGGTGACTGTCAACTGTGTCCTCAGTGCTAGAAGACCTGGGGCCTATTTCAAGAAGGCGGTTTTGTCGAAACTCAGAGTTTGTTAACCCCGAAATGAGGGCAACTCGGAGTTTTCGGTTTCAGAAACGGAGGTAACTTAAACCCGTGAAGCGGGGTAAGTTAAACCCGTTTCACAAAGAGAGGTAATCTAAACTCAGAGTCAGTTACTACGGCAACTTACTCTGTGAACCTAACCTGGTCGGGAGCAGGTTTTATTCGGGAAACTCAGAGTTTCCTCCGGGTCTCCGCCCCTTTTTAAAGTGAAAGGTGTTTAATACCTCATTTAATCCTTCAGTACATTCATAGATTGCACACGTTTCCGTCACGCAGAGACCAAAATGGCGTGTCCATTCATAGAGGATCCTGTAGATGAGGACGCTGTAGTAATTCGCAGGGAATTGCATTTACGTCGGGAGAGGATATTGAGGCCACGAGTTGATTTTTTGTCATATCCACATGTATTTTTATTTGAGC
>NW_018128671.1:7574-12988 GCF_001952655.1 Monopterus albus
GCTCGGATGTAAGAGCACGGCCACGATGGGTGATGTGTCTGATGTATGGGTGGATAAGATTATTGATATATGTTATGGACGCTCTAGAAAAACGGTACCGCTCAAATAAAAATACATGGGGATATGACAAAAAATCAACTCGTGGCCTCAATATCCTCTCCCGACGTAAATGCAATTCCCTGCGAATTACTACAGCGTCCTCATCTACAGGATCCTCTATGAATGGACACGCCATTTTGGTCTCTGCGTGACGGAAACGTGTGCAATCTATGAATGTACTGAAGGATTAAATGAGGTATTAAACACCTTTCACTTTAAAAAGGGGCGGAGACCCGGAGGAAACTCTGAGTTTCCCGAATAAAACCTGCTCCCGACCAGGTTAGGTTCACAGAGTAAGTTGCCGTAGTAACTGACTCTGAGTTTAGATTACCTCTCTTTGTGAAACGGGTTTAACTTACCCCGCTTCACGGGTTTAAGTTACCTCCGTTTCTGAAACCGAAAACTCCGAGTTGCCCTCATTTCGGGGTTAACAAACTCTGAGTTTCGACAAAACCGCCTTCTTGAAATAGGCCCCTGCTTTTATTGCACTAGCTCTGGCTTTCTGCTGTTAGCTTTTATCACAGAATCCCGCTGCCTACTCTCCCGTTTGCTGTCGCCCTAATCCTCACCCATCACCTGTGCCAGTTCCTGCCTCCTTGGACTGCTTCCCGTGGCTGTGGCGCTCTCCTGCCAAGAGCCAGCACACTCGGGTGTTGAGGTCCTCAGTATTACTACTGGAGGTAGCTCTTACCTTAGCCTACCTGTTAACTCTCTCTGTCATCCTCTGTTCTTATTCAGCAGGCTGCGCCTCTCCTTCAACCCCAGGTTGCAT
The DNA here is from genome assembly GCF_001952655.1 of Monopterus albus. Classification (NCBI taxonomy): domain Eukaryota; kingdom Metazoa; phylum Chordata; class Actinopteri; order Synbranchiformes; family Synbranchidae; genus Monopterus; species Monopterus albus. The sequence continues at coordinate 8,446 of NW_018128671.1, forward strand.
CGCTAGCAGTCCAGTCAACGCAGTGTTCCCAGCTGTCCCGAGATCGCGGAAAGACCGGCTCTGTCCACTTGTCACTTCTATAACTCATTAAAATACATTTACCTTGTCAAGCCTGTATCCGAGTCCTGCATTTCTCTGAGTCCGAACTAGCACAAATGTACGGTTCACCATTTCTCAAAGCTCCCTAAAGGTGGTGCCTCAAATTTCTGGGTATTTTATATATTGTCAAGTGAAATTAAGATTTCTTTTAGGTGAGACCTTAACTGTAAAGCAGCACAATTATAACAAACAAAAGCACAAATTCAAAATCGTTACCAGTACAAATCCATTTTTGAATAAGAGGTAATGAAACAAAAAGGGACTGACTTTTACAGCTGAAGTTTTTGTTTAGGTTATAAGTGCATCAGGTTTTGGATGCATTTAGTGGAGTATTTTCCCTGTGTGGTGCCTTTTGTATTGAACATTTGAAATCAATGTACCGGTGGGTATTGCGTTATGGTGGCGTGGTGGCAGCGCAGTTGTCTCACAGTGAGAAGGTTTCGGGTTTGCGTCCTTTGTGTGTGGAGTATTTGCACTGTGGGGTGGGGTGCGTTTTTTATTGAACATTTGAAATCTTGCATTGGGGGGCGAGGTGGGTAACGATACCCACCGCGCCGCCGGTGGGCATCGTGTTTTGGTGGCGCGGTGGCAGCGCAGTTGTCTGAGAGTGAGAAAGTTTCGGGTTCGCGTCCTTTGTGTGCGAGTTTGCATGTTGTGGTAGTGTTTGAGAGGGTTTTGAGGAATGTGGTAGATTGCTGCGTGTCCAGAGAGAGAGAGATGGGGGCCTGCTCCCTCTGAGCGTTTTTGGACAGGCTTGTGCGCCTGGCCTTCAACCGCTCAGTGCTGTGCGTTCAGGGGGGCCTGCTCCCTCTGAGCGTTTTTGGACAGGCTTGTGCGCCTGGCCTTCAACCGCTCCGTGCTGTGCGTTCAGGGGGGCCTGCTCCCTCTGAGCGTTTTTGGACAGGCTTGTGCGTGGGGTGGGATTCCTGCGCTTCGTGCGGGGCGTTCAGGGGGGCCTGGTCCCTCTGAGCATTTTTGGACAGGCTTGTGCGCCTGGCCTTCAACCGCTCAGTGCTGTGCGTTCAGGGGGGCCTGCTCCCTCCGAGCGCTTTGGACAGGCGGTGCCTGGCCTTCACCCGCTCAGTGCTGCGCGTTCAGGGGGGCCTGCTCCCTCCAAGCGCTTTGGACAGGCGGTGCCTGGCCTTCACCCGCTCAGTGCTGCGCGTTCAGGGGGGCTGTGTTGGACTTTCACCAGTCCTGCGTGTCCTTTTTATGAAGAATGCTCAAAGACAAATCTGTCTTTTGAGATATTTATTACAATCAATATTTAAAAAACAAATATTCAAGAAAAGCAATTACAGAGCTCTGGGTTCCGTTTCTATCTGAGGCCCTGATTCTAGACAGCAGAACCGTTCGGCTTGCCTTCAGAGCAAGGGAACGCCTATACTCCTGAACCCAGTCCAATTATACAGTTTTCAAATATGCAAATGATGGTAGATTTGACGTCCTCCGCGTTGTCCTTCATCCTCGCTCCTTGGTTGGTTTGTTGACCTTGTTCTGACCCCTCATTTGGTGATCTTGTCGCCAGGCAGATTTTGATCTGTGAAATTCTGAGGCGACCTTTCACTGCCCTAAGCTCAGACAGTTTTTAGAGAAGGCCCCTCTGACTCACTTCCCGTCTACTCCTGTAACTAGGAGCGAGCGTTGCTAAGCACTGGTTCCGTTTGTGGTTTCCTGTAGATTGCTTACAGGTTCTGCTATTGTCAGCTGCAAGTCTCCTACACTCTTTAAGACAAATTAAATGGTTAAAACAAAAGTAGATTATAAGGCATATGATACTATTATAATGCATATGATACTAAAATAAACATGTAGATATATTTGCTAATGCAGATTATAATATTGATTATAGAAGGCCAAGCATTTCATATATTGTTGATAAATGCTGATAATATAAATTCAACACAATCAGACCTTTCACCCACTTACATCTCTTGTGGCAGACAGCCCAGTCATCTGGTTCTGCCTGCGCGCACTTCCTGTTGTTGTGAGTCTCTCTGCACCTACTCACAAAGCATTTCATGTGCACAGGTCAAGTCTTTCCAAAGGTCAAACAAACAATTATTGGACCAATTTTACAAATACATAACATAGCACTATATTATTTATCAAGAATTTCTTTCTACAGCTGCACCATCATTCAAAATTATGTGCCCAGTAGCTGTGGGCATGCCCATTCACACAGTGGGCGCAGCAAATAGCTATAGCTGCATTTGGAGCTCGGCCCCTTTCTCCGGCGGTTACACTGGGCTTTCATGCCTTTACTACCGTCAGTTAATACTGTGTTTTTGACTCTAACTGGGAGTTAAGACATCGAACCGGATTCCTCTATGATCCAGCTAACCTCACAGTGAGATCTACAGTGTTCAGTTCGCACAAGGTACGGTGTTGTGCCCTAAAATGCCCCCCTGCCACGGATTGCCCCCCTGCCACGGATTTTATACCGTGTGTCCCAGTGCCAAATAAATTCATCAGCATAAACACAGGACCAATATCAGTAATTGGTGCAGATTTGGTGTCTGTAACTTTTTCCTAACCTGATTTAAAAGGTCCCCTTCAAAGGGGACCCTGGGGCTTGACACAACATGAAGGTATGCTACGCGAGTGGTGACAGCCGACCCCCAACAATGTATACATCAAAATGTTCAGCGAAACCCCGGCTACAACGTCATATAAACCATTTAAACCATATAAACCACACAATAAACACAGCAAAAGCAATAAAGCACAAAAGAGCAATATCCGGAGTCCCCTAGGGGGCGCTATGCCGGGCATACGATTCATATTTTGTCATATTTTACCGACTATAATCCACCAAAACACCGCTAGCCGCGGCTCAAAACAAAGGCCAGACTCCACACATTCTATACATACATCGGTCAAAACGCTCAGTAAAAGCATTACTGAGATACAAGCCAACAAACTTCAAAAACAGACATCGATTCGCGAGCAAAACAGCGAAATTTGCCATCTTAACTTTGATGTTTTTATGCAGAAAAATATGTTTTTCCGATGCAAACACTGCATTTCCTGACTCCAAAGATGGCGTCCTTTCGGAAAATGCTATTGTTTCTTCCTAAGGGGGGTTCAGGCTGGATAGAAACAGGTTTACATTGGTGCTGGCCAAAAAAAACCTTCCCCCCATGGTGCGGTCTTTTCGACTGCCATTGGTCCACGATGCTGTCAATAAGGCCAGAAACTCAATAGCCGTTTTCTATAGGTCGAGAGGAATCCAACAAGGGGTCACTTGTATCTATGGGGAAATGTGGGACCAAGCTATTGACTTGTAAATACATATCAAAGGCGAAAACATCGAAAGGTATTTACACCTCAGCACAACTCTCACAAGTGTCACCTTTCGTTTTAAACCGAGAGTAACCAAATAAACCGTGTGTTTGCGGAGATATACACATTTTATTGCGGCGAGTCGCTGTCGATTTAAATCCCCAAAAGACGCTTAGGGTTTAACGGGTTAAACGGGGGGCATTTCGTGTCAGGCCTGCTGCCATGAAATGCCCCCCTCCTGGATTCTATACCGTGTGTCCCAGCGCCAAATAAATTCAGCAGCATAAACACAGGACCAATATTTACGTAATATAAAATCCACAAAGTGTTATAATAAAGGTTGTTGAATTGATTCGGGGCGCGGGGGGCAATCCGTGGCAGGGGGCCATTTTAGGGCACAACAACTGTTGGCACAACAACGGCATTTTACCAGTACTGAAATAGCTGGAAAAAGGTTAGTTGCTATGGTGAAGTAACGCCGAACTCCATTCAGAAATCTGGTCATTTAAAGTTGACTCGCTTCTCAGCAAAGGTGGCATAATTTATACAACCTCATTGCTATAAAACAATTCTAAATTTTGCATAAAGAGTTACACACCACTTTCAGTTCAAACGTAGGTCAAAACACCGTATGATATTTTTTTGAACGGTAACGTAAATGTGAAGGGCGGTGGCAGCAGTTCTGAATGGATGCTAGAGGATTTCTACTTGCATTGGCATAAATGCTACATTAAGGTTAGCGGTTTGTTGGAGTACGTCAAGTGTTCTAGTACAGATGCAGTGAAAATGTTATGAATTTTGTAGAGTGTCATGTAGTTATAGATATTTTAAAAATATCCAGTCTCCACATTTGAAAATGCAGTTTGGTGTATCATTGTCTTTACGCTCCAGCGGTTACCCCAGGCTAGCTGGTAACGTAATGTTGCGGGTCACAATTTCATTACACAATTATTTCTTGTCTTGTATCAAATACATTTAGAGGTGTCATGTCACACGCTCCTCGAACCCCATCAAACCTCCACTCCTTGAACCGCCACCTTATTGTGGTGGAGGGGTTTGAGTACCCGAGTGATCCTAGGAGCTATGTTGTCGGGGGCTATATGTCCCTGGTAGGGTCTCCCAAGGCAAACAGGTCCTGGGTGACGGGTCAGACTAAGAG
>NW_018128671.1:15527-19437 GCF_001952655.1 Monopterus albus
CGGGGACCGTGCCTCTGGACTGGCAGACCGGGGTAGTGGTCCCTCTTTTTAAGAAGGGGGACCGGAGGGTGTGTTCCAACTATAGGGGGATCACACTCCTCAGCCTCCCCGGGAAAGTCTATGCCAGGGTACTGGAGAGGAGAATTCGACCGATAGTCGAACCTCGGATTCAGGAGGAAAAATGCTGCCCCCGCGACCCGGTCCCGGATAAGCGGAGGAAAATGGATGGATGGATGGATGTCACACGCATCATCAGAGAGTTAGCCAGGTTAGCTAACAGCTAGCTACCTGTTAGCACCGGGGGCCACCGTGACAGCGTGTGAAAGCTAGAAAGATGATGACAGAACAAGGAGAAACGAGTAAAATGATTAAAATGATCCTAGTCACACTTATTTATGAATGACGGTGGTGTAAAATAGAAAGTAGGTGACCAGGTGTAGGGAGCTTGTGACAAATCTGAAAGGCAGCTGGTATGTTTACATTCTACTTTGAGCTTCTAGTCTTTCAGGAATATTTCTCTTCCAGCGTGCACTGCCCTTGGCAAAGCAGCCCGCTGTCCATAAGTGTAAGAAGTACTCAGATACTTAAGTAAAAGTAGTAATAGCCTACCACAGTGTAGAAATACTCTGTCGCAAATCAGAGTCCTGCATTCAAGTATTAGAATCAAAATATACTTAATGTTGTTAATACACATCAGTAGGGAATTGGATGAAATTAATCCTTTGTCCAAACAGTCATTTTAGGTTAGTGTGTTGGAAACCAGAATGATGCTGAATCTTGTTCTGTGTCCTTCACTGAGCATTGGCATTGATTTGTTTATCACTTCTGTTCCTCTGTTGATGCAGTTTGTCTGTTTGACATTTCAGTGGATTTTTGAGACTTTTTTCTTAGAAATGATAATATTACAAACTATTTTACTATGTCACATTACTATATACATATTATTTCAAACTTCAACCTTTTTTAATGAAAGGCCATCACTGTCTGAATTTTTCCATCTGAGCCAGGATCCACACAATCAGGCACTTTGCCTTTGTCTCTCAGGTGACAGCCTTTCAGCTAAAGATCATGATGAATAGTGGCTAAAATTAGATTATTACATGCACTTCATAAAACTCAAAGTACAAAAGGCTCAAAGTCAAATGTTTGGAAGTGAAAACAGAAGACTCCTCTTTGTGTCTTCTTTTTCTCTCTCGTTTCAGGCTGGCCTTTGAGTTCATTTTCATACCCTCACTCCTTGGTTGTGTGATCAATGAGGACCATACATGCGGTTTTTGGAGTTTGCACCACAGCAGCTGCAGTTGACTAATTAACCAAATAGACCTGGTTCAGTGTTACTCGATCAATCGCTGCAGTGTGAGCTGCAGGCCGGTCCGTGCACATCTCTTGGCTGCAGTTCACTGGTCTCAAACATAGACTGTACTGTATTCAAAGATGGACAACACGTCACCACGTCCTGCCACTATGCAAAAGTGAAGCCAAAATATCACAGATACGGGGGCGGCCATTTTGCTTTTGTGATGCATTTAGTAACAAGATGGGGAGCCGTGGCATCAGGAACCCAATCAAAGCTGTCAATCATCTGAAATACACCACTTTTTTAATATAAAATAACTTATCAGAAAAACAACCACTTGTGCACACATCAGCATAATAACACAAACCTAAATTGACAGAAATAACCTTTGGGAAAAGTTTGAGTTGTACTTTGAGTTTTTATCTTCTTGTCCCATCCCCTAGCTAGGTGTACCTAATAACCTGACAGCTGAATGTATTTTGCAGTAGTTTTTATGCTGTGTATTACTTTTGTTTGTGACATAATAAACTATTCAAGATATTTCTTTGAGTTCCTGTCAATGTCTCTTTGTCTTCACTTTTACATACAACTTTCTCTTCTAAACCATGAGTTGACATTCTCCATGCGACCTACCTGTACATCTGTACTAGACAACTAAATCTACATAAACTAGGCCGCTCCTTTGATAAAAGATAGTGGTGGGAAGCTTCAACAAAGTGTTTCAAGTTGCATCTTATCATGCTGTTGATCTCTGTGTTTACACTCTGCTAAGTCTTGCAACATGCTGAACCAAGTCATCTAAAAGCTGTGTTCATCTTTCCTGGATTTTGTTGAAATGACTTTTTTATTTTTCTCTATTCACAGAAGTGAGCCATGGCTGAACCAAGCTCCTCCTGTCCCCAAAGGAAGATGTCCACCGCTGGGGAGAGCATGTACAAGGTGTTAGGGCTGGAGAAAGGAGCCTCAGCTGAGGACATCAAGGGAGCATACAGGTAAGCAGTGTGAACCTTCAGTAATCTCAGGTAGTGAGGTGTCTCAGGTTGCAATATTAGTTTCTCCAGAGATAGGGGGCTCACCATGCTGTGATTACTACTTTAGATGGTTCCCAAATCCTTGGCTTAAATTTGTCAGATCACATTCCTGATTATGTTTGTGGCTGTTGCACATTTGTCTGCGTAACTGGAGATTACTCAGGTGTACTGAGGGACATTTCCTTACCAGTCATGCTATTGTGAAAAGAACATAGTTGTCTATGCAAGATGAGACAAGCTGTGAATGTGTGCCATACACTTATTAAAATAGCATTACAATTAATGGATTATCACAATAGTAATATAAGCCCCGGAGCTTTCCCTGGGGAGCAGGAACCTTTCGTGGAACTTAGTCCTGCTACTTGGGTTTCCACCAGGAAACCAGTAGTTCTGCCATCCACAAACAGTCTCTTGTCAGGAGGGTAGTATTTTCTGAAGGTCCAAGTACTGTCAGGATGAGGTCTGCAGTGCTGAACGTTGCTGGTTGGTACTGCTTGGTCAAATACAGCACAGCGTTTTACACCTGGCATTCATTTGTAAAACCCTGCTGCTGACCAGAGCACTTTGCATACATCAGCAGGCTTATTTGTTTTATCTTTCCGGGGCTTCGGCCCTGCTGTGGAAATCCAAATCACAATGCACTCGAGGGACTTTTACCCCAGGGACCATTCTTGGAAAAGTACCAGGAACTTTCCAGTTGAAATGCACCTTCAGTCTGCAACAAATTATTTTCATTATAAATTAACCTGTTGATGGTCTATAAAATGTGAATTAAAACTATCAAGGAAATCTACATTTCTATCAAAATACTAATTTCATCAAAATAAAAAAAACATCTAACACTTGAAAATATGCTGCCCCATAAGGAAACAAGTCCTCATAGTCGAGAGGCTGAAAGTTGGTAAAATTGTTTGCCTGTAAAAATGACTAAATTAATACAATTAACTGTGAAAATAGTTGTCATTCTAGCAACTAATTGTTTAATTTCCACATCCAATTACTAGAAATTAACCTATAATAGTTTAGTAAAGAAGACGATCGATTTGGAGGTTCTGGACTTTGCGATGACGGAGGGTTATAAGGTCGTCCATGTAGCCTTATGAACCTGACACCAGAGTTGGAACCTTGCAACATGTCTGTTTGAATAGACAGGAACTAGATGACTGTAGTTTGTTAATGGATAGTGAATAATTAATTGTTAAGTGAAGATAAAAATGTCAGAGTTGGCCTGTCGTCTTGATCATGTTTCCTGATGGCTTCCTGTGTCCTTGTCCGGTCTCTCCTGTCAGAAAACTAAGACTGAAGTACCACCCGGATAAGAATCCAGACAACCCGGAGGCAGCAGAGAAGTTTAAGGAGATTAACAACGCCATCTCTATTTTACTTGATGAGACCAAGAGGAAGATTTATGATGAGTATGGCTCCATGGGCCTTTATGTGTCCGGACAGTTCGAAGAGGAAAGCGTCGAATGGTGGTATAAGGTCTGTGTTTATATTTGTGTTTACTCTGTATGGATTTTTTTTAATAAAATACTCCTCCAAGTTATTTATTAAAATGCATTTAACCCTTTTGAGTTACTCA
>NW_018128672.1:0-17081 GCF_001952655.1 Monopterus albus
TGTTTCTGTGCTTTTCATTGTGTGTTGGTGACTTTAATGATATGTAAAAAGTGTACAAGGTGCATACAGTTTTGTCACAAATATAAAATTTATGAAAAAAAGATTTAATCTTTTAGTCTTTGAAATTTGTGTTGCATAACCAGTTTCCTATTGGAATTTTATCACAAAAGTAGCAACTTTTATCAACTATTATCAAACTGTAATCATATCAGCAAAACAATGGACTGGTATATTGGGCCACTTAGTCATTTTTAGTGAGTTAAATTTCTTCCCCACTCATGCAGAAGGGAATTTATGACTCTGCTTTGATTAATAAACTTGCTTTTTATATGTTTTTTTCCAAATTAATCACATTTAAAAGTTTTCAAAAGCACATTGGTCTATTGTTCTTATATTTAGATGCATGTTGTTTGAAGGCCACGATGTGCTAACCCCTGGACTTAGGAACACAGCTTAACCTCTCACACTAAGGTGGCATTTTTGAATTCTGTTAAAGCTTCAAACACTGCTTGAGGTTATTAGTCAGAGATATTCACTCAGTAACTGACTACCATGAACCCAAGAACAGAGTTCCTAGCAGACCTTACTTTATCATATTAGTAATTCAGGACAATACCCAAATCCTTCTAAATTAATAACAATCTACAGTTATAGGCAGCCCCCTCCTTCTACCTTCAGATGTTACTCTACTGAGAAAGTTTTAGGAGTCAGTATACTCTGGCTCTTTGAGGAAGTGTTTAGGTTAGTCTGAAATAACCTATAAAAGCTGACATTGGCCATGTAAGACTATGATTTTAGTGCACAGTGTTTAGCTGGCATTAGTTGACTTCCTGGGATTGGAATGGTCTCTTCCAGTGAATGTACTCTTGTTCATCTGTTTGCTGTGGTTTTTAAAGCATTTTTGTCACTTAGACTACATTTTCTTCTCCAGTCAGACTCCTCTTCTGGTATTCAGGTGGTTGTCAGTTAGAAATGTTGGGTTATCTTTCTGTCGGCATCCAGTGCAATGCCTGTAACTAACCCCCTGCACCATCTGTTCACTACAATGATTTAGCATTTTCTACTGTTATCTTTCTTACACATATTCAGTTACACACACAGAAATCATTAGCTGATTAAATCTACTGTTGTCTACAGCTATCACTGCTGTCTGATAATCTGCTCTCTTTGACACACCCTCCTGTATAAAAATTATGTTCTTATGTGTTTATGAATAATGAGGATGAAATATGAACATGCTGATATAAAATTCCATGTGAGCCAGTATGAAATGTACCATTCACCAGGTGAACATGGACCATAACCCTTCTATGGACCATAAGCGCTGAAGTGCACTCGGCCGCTTGATGTCCTGACTGTGACTCAACACTGACACCTCTCTACTTGTGTCTCCAGATTCAGACACACCCTTGTCAACCAGTCACATATCCAGCTCTGTTAACGGCACCAAGGAGCCTGACGGTGTCACCTTCTTCATCCTGCAGGGCCTCTCCAGCCTCGGTGACAGACAGATGATCCTGTTTGTCATCCTGCTGCTGGGTTACATCATCATCCTGGGAGGAAACAGCATGATCATCTTTGTGGTAAATAAAGTTATGTGTGTCTGTATTTAATCAATTTTGTCTCAATATGAGTAAGACCAAATTATTAGTTCTGTAGTAACTGACACTTACTGTATTTCTCATGCAGACACTGACTGATCCAAAGCTCCACTCTCCCATGTATTTCTTCCTCTGCCACCTCTCCTTTGTGGACATAGTCTACACCACCACCACCATCCCAAAAATGCTGTCTGGCTTCCTGTCAGACTTGTCAATCATCTCAGTCCCAGGCTGCTTCCTCCAGATGCATTTCTTTATTCAGCTAAGCATTACTGGCTATGGAATCCTTACTGCAATGGCATATGACCGCTATGTGGCCATCTGTCACCCTCTGCACTACACCTCCATCATGACCCGACGTGTCCAGTTGCTCCTCATAGCAGGAGCCTGGGGGTTCAGCACTGTTTGCCCACTGTCAGCCACTATCATTGCCTTAATTCGACCTTACTGTGGCCCAAATGTTGTGGGACACGGATGGTGTGACATGTCATCTGTAAGGCGTCTGGCCTGTGCTGACACCTCAGTCGATAACATTGTGTCTCTTTTTTTGGCCACTGTGTCTCTACTGATCCCAGGAGTCCTCATCCTGACCTCCTATGTCCTGATTGGCATTGCAATATTGAGGATGGGTGTTGCTCAGAGGCTCAAAGTCTTTGGCACATGTGCTGCCCACCTGACTGTGGTGTCCATCTGTTTCAGCTCAGCTGCCTTTGTCTACATTTCCTACCGAGTTGGAAATTTTTCACCAGAGGTACAATGTTTACTTTTACCTAGGTTTTAGTCTGTCTCACCAAACATTACATTTAAGATGCTTTTGTCAGAAAAAGTTCAGTGGCTGCAGTCACATCACATCAGTTTAAGACATAATTATAAGCAATTTGAATAGGAAAACCTTTCTCACCAGCCTCTGACTGATGTTTCTAGGTAGGAGATTTTGGGAGTTTTTGACAAAAACTAAAACAAACTCCAAACATGTTGGCAGAATGACTGCAAATTCCCCACAACTGGAGGTTGCATCACATTAAAGCATTATTAACACTAACACAGTCAAGTCAGCTGTATCTGGTTTCACTTGGTAACAAATTGCGACAGAACAAAGGCAGCTAATGTTGGTTGTTCATGTGGAGTGACTACAGGTCAACACACAGCCTCACCATCTTGAAATAATATCTGAACACTCCCAAGTCAGAAGTTAGGAGTTGGAGCGGGTCATCTCCTAATCAGAGGGTTGGTGGTTTGAATCCCGGCTTCTCCAGTTCACATGTTGAAGTGACTTTGGGGAAAACACTGAACCCCAGGTTGTTTCTGGTGACTGTGCCATCAGTGTGTAGGTGTGTAGAAGTAAAACATTATTTATGTGCATGAATGGAAATTAGTGTAAAAGTGCTTTGTGTGCTTCGCTGCATAGAAAAGTACTATACAAGTATAAAATCATTTACCACAAGTAGATCATCTTGTGCCTTATGATCCTGTCCATGACATTCACAAATAGTATTGGAGATTAGGAGCAACCCTGGTGGGTCAGTCATAGGCTTTCTCCAGGTGCACAAAGCACATGTAGACTGGATGGGCAAACTCCCACGACCCCTCCAGTAGATTTGCAAGGGTAAAGACGTGGTGCACTGTTCCACAGCCAGGAAGAACAAGGAGTGCTTTTCTGACATTGCCTGAATGAAGAATATCAAAGACATTAGGTCCACTGTTTTGTGTTTTCAAAGCTTTCAAGCACGTCACATGTTCTTGATGAAGTTGCTCAGTTTTCATGGAGATGACTGAACAAAAGGTTTGCCAGTTACAGAAACCACACAGTTTGTTGGACAACAAACTAATCTACCTTGTCAAGTCAATGGGAAAAAATATATTACATAGAAAGTCAACATTGTGTGTCCACTTTCTTTTTTAGGTTCGTATCATTGTAGCTGTGCTGTACGCTGCTCTGACCCCTTTTCTGAACCCAGTGATCTACAGTCTGAGGAACAAGGAGCTGCAAGAGTCCATCAGAAGGACACTGGTCAGGGTCAGATTTGCTGTTCTTTCAGCTATGAAGAACATCGTCATATTGTCCTGACTGGACACTGTCTTTGAAAATTTTTATTTAGAAATGATGCAGTTGTTTTTAACTAGTTTTTATTAATTGTACAGCAATCATGTGGTGTTGACAGGTCCTTTCATGTTGTGTCTTAATCAACTCCAGACTGAGGCATTTCACACCTTCTTTTAAAAATTGTGAATCTTTTCTTTGGTATAGTAAATTCTTGTATTCACTTTGTATCACACATAGAGCTGTCAAAGTTAATGCAATAATAATGAGTTATTGTAATTTCCTTTTAATGGCACAAATTTTTTGACACCATTTACATGTGCACGTTCTGTAATTATGACCCTTGGCCCACCCAATATTTTGGGAAATCTGAAAGCAGTGCAGCAGTAACGTTGTGGATGGCAAGCAGAAACACACCTTGAGCAGAAACTGATAAAAGCGTCCTTTGACTGGGCAAACGTGATTGATCACGATTAAATATTTTGATTGATTGGCCGCACTAAATATACAACATATTGAGCATCGTTAACAATAACGTGACACATTCAAGTACATGATCAAAATCTGATCCAGTCTGTTTTGCCCAACTCCATTATTCACCCTATTTCTTTCAAGTAAATACTGTTTCATTAGCTCACTTTTGGAATTATTCTCCCCCAGTTTGTTCAACCATTACTCCACTAGTGAATTGCCAGCATTATTGACTATCTTCTTGGGCATGAAAAGAGGACTGGCCATTCTCTGAAGACTTCTTTGTACATGGAATAATCTTTCTTTTCATCATTCATTTCTACCTTCTCCATTTTGTCCTGTTTATCTTCTTGTTTGTGATATTTTGTGTTCTCTGAATGTTACCATGGTGATGTCACCCAGAAGTGGACATCACTTTTCCAGACGGTTCGGTTCACAGATATGCAACCCCAAGAAAAAATTCTTTGATGGACCTGACGGTGTTGTAACACTGGTTCACTTGTCAGATGACCTTCAAGATCTTTACATGCTATCTTAGAATTCAGCTTTACACATTACTTTATTGGTGAAACCTGGAGCTTATGCAAAAAATCTAGGACCCATGGTGCAAATTGTGTGAAGGCCACAGACTGGATGTTATTCATCCTTTAACACGAGCATTCTTGAACAAACTGCCTTCAGCTCTGTGGGCCACCGGTCCCACCGACGTAGGGATAAATCAAAACGGACCCGGTCAAATTTTCTTTGCGTGAGGGGGCGGTGCCTGTTTACAGAGCCCAGTACCCACTCACACAGCAGCAAGGCAGGGAAGAAAAAACTGTTCATGGACTTTTGGAAGCTGGAGTTTTGATTCCTACTCACTCTCCTTGGCTGTAAGGCGTCTGGCCTGTGCTGACACCTCAGTCGATAACATTGTGTCTCTTTTCTTGGCCACTGTGTCTCTACTGATCCCAGGAGTCCTCATCCTGACCTCCTATGTCCTGATTGGCATTGCAATATTGAGGATGGGTGTTGCTCAGAGGCTCAAAGTCTTTGGCACATGTGCTGCCCACCTGACTGTGGTGTCCATCTGTTTCAGCTCAGCTGCCTTTGTCTACATTTCCTACCGAGTTGGAAATTTTTCACCAGAGGTACAATGTTTACTTTTACCTAGGTTTTAGTCTGTCTCACCAAACATTACATTTAAGATGCTTTTGTCAGAAAAAGTTCAGTGGCTGCAGTCACATCACATCAGTTTAAGACATAATTATAAGCAATTTGAATAGGAAAACCTTTCTCACCAGCCTCTGACTGATGTTTCTAGGTAGGAGATTTTGGGAGTTTTTGACAAAAACTAAAACAAACTCCAAACATGTTGGCAGAATGACTGCAAATTCCCCACAACTGGAGGTTGCATCACATTAAAGCATTATTAACACTAACACAGTCAAGTCAGCTCTTTTGTTTGGAGCTTTACACTGTTTGTTTGTATCTGGTTTCACTTGGTAACAAATTGCGACAGAACAAAGGCAGCTAATGTTGGTTGTTCATGTGGTGTGACTACAGGTCAGCACAAGGCCTAACCACCTTGAAATAATATCTGAACACTCCCAAGAGTGACTACAGGTCAACACACAGCCTCACCATCTTGAAATAATATCTGAACACTCCCAAGTCAGAAGTTAGGAGTTGGAGCGGGTCATCTCCTAATCAGAGGGTTGGTGGTTTGAATCCCGGCTTCTCCAGTTCACATGTTGAAGTGACTTTGGGGAAAACACTGAACCCCAGGTTGTTTCTGGTGACTGTGCCATCAGTGTGTAGGTGTGTAGAAGTAAAACATTATTTATGTGCATGAATGGAAATTAGTGTAAAAGTGCTTTGTGTGCTTCGCTGCATAGAAAAGTACTATACAAGTATAAAATCATTTACCACAAGTAGATCATCTTGTGCCTTATGATCCTGTCCATGACATTCACAAATAGTATTGGAGATTAGGAGCAACCCTGGTGGGTCAGTCATAGGCTTTCTCCAGGTGCACAAAGCACATGTAGACTGGATGGGCAAACTCCCACGACCCCTCCAGTAGATTTGCAAGGGTAAAGACGTGGTGCACTGTTCCACAGCCAGGAAGAACAAGGAGTGCTTTTCTGACATTGCCTGAATGAAGAATATCAAAGACATTAGGTCCACTGTTTTGTGTTTTCAAAGCTTTCAAGCACGTCACATGTTCTTGATGAAGTTGCTCAGTTTTCATGGAGATGACTGAACAAAAGGTTTGCCAGTTACAGAAACCACACAGTTTGTTGGACAACAAACTAATCTACCTTGTCAAGTCAATGGGAAAAAATATATTACATAGAAAGTCAACATTGTGTGTCCACTTTCTTTTTTAGGTTCGTATCATTGTAGCTGTGCTGTACGCTGCTCTGACCCCTTTTCTGAACCCAGTGATCTACAGTCTGAGGAACAAGGAGCTGCAAGAGTCCATCAGAAGGACACTGGTCAGGGTCAGATTTGCTGTTCTTTCAGCTATGAAGAACATCGTCATATTGTCCTGACTGGACACTGTCTTTGAAAATTTTTATTTAGAAATGATGCAGTTGTTTTTAACTAGTTTTTATTAATTGTACAGCAATCATGTGGTGTTGACAGGTCCTTTCATGTTGTGTCTTAATCAACTCCAGACTGAGGCATTTCACACCTTCTTTTAAAAATTGTGAATCTTTTCTTTGGTATAGTAAATTCTTGTATTCACTTTGTATCACACATAGAGCTGTCAAAGTTAATGCAATAATAATGAGTTATTGTAATTTCCTTTTAATGGCACAAATTTTTTGACACCATTTACATGTGCACGTTCTGTAATTATGACCCTTGGCCCACCCAATATTTTGGGAAATCTGAAAGCAGTGCAGCAGTAACGTTGTGGATGGCAAGCAGAAACACACCTTGAGCAGAAACTGATAAAAGCGTCCTTTGACTGGGCAAACGTGATTGATCACGATTAAATATTTTGATTGATTGGCCGCACTAAATATACAAATCATTTACCACAAGTAGATCATCTTGTGCCTTATGATCCTGTCCATGACATTCACAAATAGTATTGGAGATTAGGAGCAACCCTGGTGGGTCAGTCATAGGCTTTCTCCAGGTGCACAAAGCACATGTAGACTGGATGGGCAAACTCCCACGACCCCTCCAGTAGATTTGCAAGGGTAAAGACGTGGTGCACTGTTCCACAGCCAGGAAGAACAAGGAGTGCTTTTCTGACATTGCCTGAATGAAGAATATCAAAGACATTAGGTCCACTGTTTTGTGTTTTCAAAGCTTTCAAGCACGTCACATGTTCTTGATGAAGTTGCTCAGTTTTCATGGAGATGACTGAACAAAAGGTTTGCCAGTTACAGAAACCACACAGTTTGTTGGACAACAAACTAATCTACCTTGTCAAGTCAATGGGAAAAAATATATTACATAGAAAGTCAACATTGTGTGTCCACTTTCTTTTTTAGGTTCGTATCATTGTAGCTGTGCTGTACGCTGCTCTGACCCCTTTTCTGAACCCAGTGATCTACAGTCTGAGGAACAAGGAGCTGCAAGAGTCCATCAGAAGGACACTGGTCAGGGTCAGATTTGCTGTTCTTTCAGCTATGAAGAACATCGTCATATTGTCCTGACTGGACACTGTCTTTGAAAATTTTTATTTAGAAATGATGCAGTTGTTTTTAACTAGTTTTTATTAATTGTACAGCAATCATGTGGTGTTGACAGGTCCTTTCATGTTGTGTCTTAATCAACTCCAGACTGAGGCATTTCACACCTTCTTTTAAAAATTGTGAATCTTTTCTTTGGTATAGTAAATTCTTGTATTCACTTTGTATCACACATAGAGCTGTCAAAGTTAATGCAATAATAATGAGTTATTGTAATTTCCTTTTAATGGCACAAATTTTTTGACACCATTTACATGTGCACGTTCTGTAATTATGACCCTTGGCCCACCCAATATTTTGGGAAATCTGAAAGCAGTGCAGCAGTAACGTTGTGGATGGCAAGCAGAAACACACCTTGAGCAGAAACTGATAAAAGCGTCCTTTGACTGGGCAAACGTGATTGATCACGATTAAATATTTTGATTGATTGGCCGCACTAAATATACAACATATTGAGCATCGTTAACAATAACGTGACACATTCAAGTACATGATCAAAATCTGATCCAGTCTGTTTTGCCCAACTCCATTATTCACCCTATTTCTTTCAAGTAAATACTGTTTCATTAGCTCACTTTTGGAATTATTCTCCCCCAGTTTGTTCAACCATTACTCCACTAGTGAATTGCCAGCATTATTGACTATCTTCTTGGGCATGAAAAGAGGACTGGCCATTCTCTGAAGACTTCTTTGTACATGGAATAATCTTTCTTTTCATCATTCATTTCTACCTTCTCCATTTTGTCCTGTTTATCTTCTTGTTTGTGATATTTTGTGTTCTCTGAATGTTACCATGGTGATGTCACCCAGAAGTGGACATCACTTTTCCAGACGGTTCGGTTCACAGATATGCAACCCCAAGAAAAAATTCTTTGATGGACCTGACGGTGTTGTAACACTGGTTCACTTGTCAGATGACCTTCAAGATCTTTACATGCTATCTTAGAATTCAGCTTTACACATTACGTCAGATTTGCTGTTCTTTCAGCTATGAAGAACATCGTCATATTGTCCTGACTGGACACTGTCTTTGAAAATTTTTATTTAGAAATGATGCAGTTGTTTTTAACTAGTTTTTATTAATTGTACAGCAATCATGTGGTGTTGACAGGTCCTTTCATGTTGTGTCTTAATCAACTCCAGACTGAGGCATTTCACACCTTCTTTTAAAAATTGTGAATCTTTTCTTTGGTATAGTAAATTCTTGTATTCACTTTGTATCACACATAGAGCTGTCAAAGTTAATGCAATAATAATGAGTTATTGTAATTTCCTTTTAATGGCACAAATTTTTTGACACCATTTACATGTGCACGTTCTGTAATTATGACCCTTGGCCCACCCAATATTTTGGGAAATCTGAAAGCAGTGCAGCAGTAACGTTGTGGATGGCAAGCAGAAACACACCTTGAGCAGAAACTGATAAAAGCGTCGTTTGACTGGGCAAACGTGATTAATCACGATTAAATATTTTGATTGATTGGCCGCACTAAATATACAACATATTGAGCATCGTTAACAATAACGTGGCACATTCAAGTACATGATCAAAATCTGATCCAGTCTGTTTTGCCCAACTCCATTATTCACCCTATTTCTTTCAAGTAAATACTGTTTCATTAGCTCACTTTTGGAATTATTCTCCCCCAGTTTGTTCAACCATTACTCCACTAGTGAATTGCCAGCATTATTGACTATGTACCTACTGTGTTACTTACCATACCTGCACTGCCAGTCCTGATTCTTGCCTTCACTTTTTGGATTATATTGCAAGAATTTGTTATAGATGTTATACAAATACATAATCAAAATTATTGCTAAAATCCCTGCTCCAGCCTGCAGTGGCAGTGATGAGTCTGACCTTTATTACTTAACACCTGCAGGCCTCCGAATGGCTAGATTAGCAACAATATTAAAACAATTTCAACATAGAGATTTAGATACAAGTAGAACAAGAATCCCCTCCTTGGACCGCCACCTTATTGTGGTGGAGGGGTCACCAAGAGTGGACATCCTCAGTGTCCCCCTGCCGGCTCAATGATCCACTGTTGGTGAACGTGCAGCAATGGGGAGGACCACTGTTGGGTAGGTACGCAAGCACACGCACATTTATATTTTCCTTTCTATACCTGTGAGGACACTCACTGACATAAATCTCCTAACGCAATCCTAAACCTAAGTCTGTCCTTGAGCCTACACCTGTCTTAACCCTCAAACAGTCCACTGAGTTTATGGGAACGAACCAAAATGTCAAACACCTCAAGCAGATAGTTGTTACCCTAGGGGGTGTTCTTCGTAGGTGTATTAATGGATTAGGCAGATAATTTTTTTTGACAATTTCATATTATCCTGAATTTGCTGGTTGTTCAAAAGTCTCACAGGCCTTGTTGTCATGTCATAATCTCAAACCTGCTTGGAAGCAGGTTGGTTCTCAGGCTTATTCAATGCAAACAAGATAACTTCACAGATTGAAAGGGTCTTGGAGCAGGAAGCGACTCAATGTCATCAGAGTGATTGTAATAAGACCCAAGTTTAAAGTAAACAGCTGGTACTAAGAGATTTACAGAACAATTTGTCCCAACCAAAACAATGTCTTAATCAAACCATTTGTACTGTTTCAGTCAGAAAGAAATAATTTACTGAGCTGGATTGTTGGTACCTTTCTCATTATAGGGTTGTTAATGTGAAAATTTAAGTGTCATTTTCTGAGCTATGAGTGTACCTGGCTCTGCAGCTATTCCTGTGAGTGTTTAAGTCTGCCTTCCTCCTATGTGCCTTAAGAACAAACAGATCTAAAGCTAATTATCACAAAACTAAAAGTCGGTCCCTCTGGTGTTCCTTTGCTATCCCATGTCCAATTTACATTTTTGATGCAAAGGATCTGATGTAAAGGACTGAACCTGACTGGGCAGAGCCGAGTCTGATTCACGTCTTCAGTTATAATCAGAATAAAGGTCAGTTGTTGCTGAAAAGCCAGAGTGTGGAGCTAAGATGAAGTCCTGCCTTTATCGGATTGAACCTGACTGAGCAGATCCGAGTCTGATTCACGTCTTCAGGTAAGATGATGATGTTCACATGTTGTATAGATCATGGTCTGGTGTTTGCAAGTTGTTTTCTATTGTGCAGGGGCTGAGATGTTTAAAGCCTGATCACTGTTTATTACCTGTGTCTTGTGTGCTATCAAATGGAGCTTGTGAACAGATGAAGTTAGTCTGCACTTGTTGTCTGTTGACAGCAGATCTGTCTCCATCCAGCCATCTATCCATTTGTCTGTGCTGAGGAGAAATGGAGCTTTGGCCGCTTCAGGTGTCACTTGAAAGCCCCAGAGGTCTGTGAGTGTTTCTGTGCTTTTCATTGTGTGTTGCTGACTCTGTGCTGCACTGGTTTCATGGTGTGTGAGCTTTGTATTTGACCTGAAAGTGAATCAAATATTTACTCCTTCAGATTTTGTGCTAATTTTACTTCAGTTCCTCATACTGCATTTATCATTCAGTATGGTCATGATTGTTCTGCTTTTGAGCTGTTTTTGCAATGAATGATTATTTTTTCTAATCCCTGTTCTGGTAGCTTTGGTCCTCTAATGTTAATGTTATCTGATGTTTCCATACTAGTAAGAATGTGTAATGTATATTCTGTTCTTTGCCACTGCCAGAGCTATCAATCCAAGTAACAAGAGTGAGCATAGATGTTGCTTTGCAACCCCACCTAGAATTTTTTTTACATAATACATTTGTGTCTGACTATTTTTTTTAGTTTTGTCTAACTTATTATTTTTTATTAATTTATGAAATGTTGAAATACAGTGACACAGTAGTAAGTAGTGCAACTGTCCAGGGTCTGAGGCCATGTCTTTTTTTTTATTCAACCAACAGACACAACAAAAACTAAAGTGGAGTCATAAAAACTATTTGCTTGAAAATATGTTTTTCTGCACATTGATGATCAATGTTTCAATTAATTATTTAAGCACAAAAAGACAAACAGGGTCATATTGGATCTTTATGTAATTCAGAAGCAGAGAAGCAGAAGCTTTAATTGGCATTGTTCCAGTACAATGAAATTTAAGAAAGCTGTAATTGTAAAAACAGTGCAAGTTAAATTGATAAAAATGATTGCATGCAAATCACACACCAACAAAATGTAATGCAATAACTTAAAGGAAACCCCAGTCAGTTTATAGGTTAGAAGAGTTCAAGGTTCTAATGGCCCAGGGAAAGAAGTTGTTTGCAAGTGTTTTTGTTCTGCTTTTTATGCTCCTATCCTGCCTCCCAGAGGAAAGCAAGGCAAATAAACAGTGGCCGGGAGGAGAGGGCTCTTTTATGATTTTTACGATTACTGTGCATTTTTAAAGTTGAAATGCTCATCTCAGTGTATGTTTGCTGAAATTTATAAACACTTCTATAAGTTGCATATTTGACTGGGTTTAGCTCCCGGAATATTTCTAATGCCACATATGCTTGTACATGCACATTTTCAAGATTTAATTTGAGCTTTGAGAAACTTTGCCTGCAGTGTAGACGTCAGCACATGCATCATTCAGACAAGGAGAAACAGGGCAACAGTGAATTTTAAGCAAAACATTTCTTTGAGTTGAAGGAGCGTTTGACCATGACCATGATCGTTGAAGTACACTCAGCCTCCTGATGTCCTGACTGTGATTCAACACTGACACCTCTCTACTTGTGTCTCCAGATTCAGACTCTCGCTTGAAAGCCCCAGAGGTCTGTGAGTGTTTCTGTGCTTTTCATTGTGTGTTGCTGACTCTGTGCTGCACTGGTTTCATGGTGTGTGAGCTTTGTATTTGACCTGAAAGTGAATCAAATATTTACTCCTTCAGATTTTGTGCTAATTTTACTTCAGTTCCTCATACTGCATTTATCATTCAGTATGGTCATGATTGTTCTGCTTTTGAGCTGTCTTTGCAATGAATGATTCTTTTTTCTAATCCCTGTTCTGGTAGCTTTGGTCCTCTAATGTTAATGTTATCTGATGTTTCCATACTAGTAAGAATGTGTAATGTATATTCTGTTCTTTGCCACTGCCAGAGCTATCAATCCAAGTAACAAGAGTGAGCATAGATGTTGCTTTGCAACCCCACCTAGAATTTTTTTTACATAATACATTTGTGTCTGACTATTTTTTTTAGTTTTGTCTAACTTATTATTTTTTATTAATTTATGAAATGTTGAAATACAGTGACACAGTAGTAAGTAGTGCAACTGTCCAGGGTCTGAGGCCATGTCTTTTTTTTTATTCAACCAACAGACACAACAAAAACTAAAGTGGAGTCATAAAAACTATTTGCTTGAAAATATGTTTTTCTGCACATTGATGATCAATGTTTCAATTAATTATTTAAGCACAAAAAGACAAACAGGGTCATATTGGATCTTTATGTAATTCAGAAGCAGAGAAGCAGAAGCTTTAATTGGCATTGTTCCAGTACAATGAAATTTAAGAAAGCTGAAAGTAAACCTCAGTCAGTTTATAGGTTAGAAGAGTTCAAGGTTCTAATGGCCCAGGGAAAGAAGTTGTTTGCAAGTGTTTTTGTTCTGCTTTTTATGCTCCTATCCTGCCTCCCAGAGGAAAGCAAGGCAAATAAACAGTGGCCGGGAGGAGAGGGCTCTTTTATGATTTTTACGATTACTGTGCATTTTTAAAGTTGAAATGCTCATCTCAGTGTATGTTTGCTGAAATTTATAAACACTTCTATAAGTTGCATATTTGACTGGGTTTAGCTCCCGGAATATTTCTAATGCCACATATGCTTGTACATGCACATTTTCAAGATTTAATTTGAGCTTTGAGAAACTTTGCCTGCAGTGTAGACGTCAGCACATGCATCATTCAGACAAGGAGAAACAGGGCAACAGTGAATTTTAAGCAAAACATTTCTTTGAGTTGAAGGAGCGTTTGACCATGACCATGATCGTTGAAGTGCACTCGGCCTCCTGATGTCCTGACTGTGATTCAACACTGACACCTCTCTACTTGTGTCTCCAGATTCAGACACACCCTTGTCAACCAGTCACAGATCCAGCTCTGTTAACGGCACCAGGGAGCCTGATGGTGTCACCTTCTTCATCATCCAGGGCCTCTCCAGCCTCGGTGACAGACAGATGATCCCATTTGTCATCCTGCTGCTGGGTTACGTCATCATCCTGGGAGGAAACAGCATGATCATCTTTGTGGTATGAAACAAAGCTGTGTGTCTGTATTTAAACTTTATTGTCTCAGTCTGAGTGAGATTAATTTATTAGTTTGGTAATCATTGTCAATGTTTTTTCCCATCAGACACTGACTGATCCAAAGCTCCACTCTCCCATGTATTTCTTCCTCGCCAACTTCTCCTTTGTGGACATGCTTTTTACCACCACCACCATCCCCAAAATGCTGGCTGGCTTCCTCTCAGATGTGTCAGTCATCTCAGTTCCAGGCTGCTTCCTTCAGCTGCATTTTTTCATTCAGCTAGGTGTTACCAGCCGTGCCATCCTGACTGTCATGGCATATGACCGCTACGTGGCCATCTGCCACCCTCTACACTACACCTCCATCATGACCCGACGTGTCCAGCTGTTGCTTATTGCAGGAGCCTGGGGCTTCAGCACCCTGTACCCACTGCCGGTGACCATCTTTGCCTTTCTACGACCTTATTGTGGTCTGAATGTGGTCAAGCATGGCTGGTGTGATTTGTCATCTGTAAGGCGTCTGGCCTGTGCTGACACCTCAGTGGATAACATTGTGGCCCTTTTCTTTGCCACATTGTCTCTACTGATCCCAGGCGTCCTCATCCTGACCTCCTATGTCCTGATTGGCATTTCCATATCAAAGATGGGTGTTGGTCAGAGGCTGAAGGCCTTCAGCACATGCGCTGCCCACCTGACTGTGGTGTCCATCTCTTTCAGCTCAATCTCCTTTGTTTACATTTCCTACAGGGTGGGAAACTTTACACTAGAGGTACAAGCCCCAGATAATCTGACTTTAATATTTACCTGCTTTTGTTTATGTATGTCTCATGTATGTCCACAGAAATGGACATTTAATGTGATTTTTCTTATGCCGGCAGATCTTTTCAAGCTCTGTCAAACTGGAAGCATCTATTATCAATTTCAAATTTCAGTTTTTAAAATTTTTAAATTTATAACACAAAAAAATTGAGCAGCAACTGAATGAGCATGAATACTTTCTGAAACAACTGCCGGTCACATTATAGGTCAACCACCTCCATGAGCAAATGCATCCACTGGTGAAGGCCACGAGGTGTGGTTGAGAGATGTGGAAACATGTTGAACAACAGACTGATCTACTTTTTCATTCTGAGTAGGGAAAAGTGCTAGATAAGATGATTCATCTCTGTGTGTCCTATAGATAAAAGAAGACAAAATACACAAAACTAATTCAACCCAAACTTTACTGGCCATGTGCGTTTACACACACAGGAGTTGTCTCCGGCCCAGAGACGTCCAGTGTATAGTAGGTAGTATAAAATACATGATAGAAAAATTTAAAAATGCAATTGAAAACAGTTTAAAACACGTCCTGCTATGGGGTCAACAGTAGGGTGGGGGAGAGAAGGGGGAGCCATCGTTCACAGGTAATTGTGCACATACTTACATACAAATTACATTAAGGCAGAAGGCTTCCAAAGTGTAGTAAACTGTGGTAGTTTCACTTTTATTTTGCTAAGGAAGATTGTTCAGTCTCAACAGTCAGGGATTAACTGTTCATAAAATAAGATTTGTGTCTGTGTGTGTTCTAGGTTCGTATCATTGTAGCTCTGATGTACGCCGCTCTGAGTCCTTTCCTGAACCCAGTAATCTACAGTCTGAGGAACAAGGAGCTGCAAGAGTCCATGAGAAGGACTTTGATGAGGTTCAGGCCTGCTACTGTTTCAGCCATGAAGGTCGTCAACATAGCATCCTGACTGGGAAGGAAACCCGCCTCTCTGTTTTCTGGACACAAGAAAAAAGAAAACCTAACATTCAGGCAATTTAGGGTTCAATCTCCTGAAATAGATTACAGTGCTAAGCTTGTGTCTAAACTTCAGGCACAAAGCACATATGGACGTGTGCAGCAATGTTTTGTGATTTTTGTGACCACAGACACAGACGTTAATCTTTTTTTCTGCTATAGTCAGTTCTGGCCATCAGTTGGTATTAAACAACACACTGAGCTTCATTAACAGTATCATGAGATGCATTCAAGTACATGATCAAAATTCAGTCTGCTGAAATTCATGTTTTACTCACCCTAATTTCTTCAAGCAAGTACTGTTTCATAAGCTAGCTTTCAGCGTTTATGCTTCACCACTTTGTTCAACCACTGTTTCACTAGCAACTTTATAGCATTATTGGCCATTCTTATGGAAATTTAGAAATGAAGTGAAGAACACAAGATCAGTCTTTGTGACATTTAATTATAAGCCCCTGCAACAAGACAGTGCATACAGAAAGCAGAGGTCTCCACAGGCAAAGACCAAAGTACAGCATGAGAACTCCCTCTTTATAAAATAAGTAGACATAACATGATGTCCCTGCATGTTGAACACTATGCTCTACATCCCAACTGTTGTACTCAGATAAATATTGTAAACTCAATGGTCTCAAAACTTATCTGACAATAGTTTAACCAGTATAAAACAGAAAAAGCATCTTTCAGTTAACATTACACTTGATAGAATTTCAATCATACCACAGGGTATGTACCATATATATATTTAATTGTGATTAATAGCATGATTGTAATTTATTGGATGTGTGATTATCACTCATGTTTTATGATGACCCTCGGGCTGCACTGTATTTTGGGAAATCAGTGACTAGCAAAAAAATCTGGTGACTTTTTGGAAAGAGTTTATCTACTGACTATGCAGGAGAGTTGCAAGGGCAACTACGCAACACTGGAGGACGATGAGTCTCCACAATGTGACTGTGTGAAGAGATTTATGTCCCCACACCAAGAGTAATACCAGATAAGACACACACACACACACACGTTGTCTTTCACCACTACAAGAGTAATACCAGATCAGACACACACGTTGTCTTTCCATAACTTCAGGGCACATTACATTAACTTACTTACCTCCTTACTTTGCAAAGTGTCGTGAGATGACTTTTGTTGTGATTTGGCACTATACAAATAAAATTGAATAGAACTGAATTGAAGTGACTTGCATTCCCTTCCTGGAGAATCACCCTAACCTTGGACATAACCTCTGCTTTCCTGCACCTAACATTACCTTAACCTTTACCAAGTCATCTATCTACACTT
>NW_018128672.1:17937-19345 GCF_001952655.1 Monopterus albus
CCCAACACCATTTGCTAATGTCTTCATTTATCTCAGTGCTGAGTTGATTCTTTGATTTGATTCACAAATGATTATTTTATCACATTTTTTATCTAATGAGACATATTACTGATTTGGCCTGATGTTAAAACAAGTTCCTCCTCATGTGCACACTCTAGTATTTTAGTAATAAGGTTATTTATTGCAATATGGAACAACAATCTTTTTAGGTGTTGGAGCATAAAATCTACTTGACCTGAGAGTGGAGGAGACATTTACACCTTCAGGTTTTGTATTAATTTTACTTCAGTTCATCACAGTGCATTTATCAGGCAGCATGGAAATCACCTTGAACATGAATCACCTTTGTCAGGTTTTTGGTGTATTTTTGCAGCTTTCTTCACAATGAACACCTGTTTTCTAATCCCTTTACTGTTTGTTCTGGTCCAATACTGTGAAGTTCTGACTTTGTTGGCTGATGTTTCCACACTAACAAAAAGTGCAATTGTTATATTATGTTCTGTTCTTTGCCACTGCTATAGCATCATTATGACAAGTAAAAAGAATGAAGATATGTTTCACAACCCTGCCTAGAAATTAAGTTTTTATATTACATGTGTTTAATTTTCTTTAATTTCATTTAATTAAATTTTATTTTATTTTATTTTGGCCTAAATTACTTTTGTCATTATTTTGTTTCAATGTAGTGACAAATTAAGATTCCTAGTGCAATGTCCAGTATCCATGGCAGTGTCTTATATTTTGTTATTTTATTGATTCAACAGTTAAAATCAAAAGGTTTTGTGTTTACTACGACATAAATCAGAATTTATAAAAATACATTTAAAATGTAATTTAAAAATAACTGGCATCTCATATTTTGTTGCTATTGTTAAATATTCTCAAGAACATTTTTTGTCTTCTACATGACGAAATCGAATATCTTAATATTTTTTCAGTTGAACTCTCAAATCAAGGTGCCATTTACATACACAATTTGTTCTTCCATGTGTATGAATAATGAGGATGGAAATATGATGAGGCTGAGGTAAAATTCCATGTTACCCAGGATGAAATGCACCATTCACTAGGTGAACATGGACCATAACCCTTCTTTGGACCATGCGCCTTGAAGTGCACTGTGACTCAACACTGACACCTCTCTACTTGTGTCTCCAGATTCTGACCCACCCTCGTCGACCAGTCACAGATCCAGCTCTGTTAACGGCACCAGGGAGCCTGATGGTGTCACCTTCTTCATCCTTCAGGGCCTCTCCAGCCTCGGTGACAGACAGATGATCCCGTTTGTCATCCTGCTACTGGGTTACATCATCATCCTGGGGGGGAACAGCATGATCATCTTTGTGGTATGATACCAAGCTGTGTGCCTGTGTTAAATCTCGTATGGAAGCCCCAAGGGGCAAGTGGG
>NW_018128673.1:0-2367 GCF_001952655.1 Monopterus albus
CACAATATATAATAAAGGATGATACAGGAAGGGAACTGTTGTAACTGAATTTACCTCAGACAGCCTCGGGTGTTGAGTTTCCTACAGTGGAAGAGCTGTCTTTTATATTTTATCCCTTTCATTGGGGACAGTAAAAATGCAGGTAGCTGTGTCACATGATCATGAATTAGTGATATATTTAAATATGTAACTGTCTCAGAGTACATCATCTATGAGTTGATCCAATCGACTCAGTTGACTATTGTCATTCAGGATATTGAAGTATTTGTTAATGGCAGTGTAAAAATAGGACAAATTTACAACAAATGTTATTATATGATTAGTGATTTTCATACTGAAGAAAAGTGAATAAACAATGAAGTCTGTATTCCTTCAAAAATGCCTTCTTGTGTACACTCAAAACATAAATTTGAAGACAAAATCATACACAAGGTACAACACGAGATTGTGTGAGTGTGTGGATTCAGTAAAGGGGGACTTCAGTTTTAGATCAGTATATGAAATATGTTGTTTCCGTTATTATAATTAGTAAGAAACAATTAATCTGATATTACCAAGAGCAACCTAGCACAATATAACACAAAAAACATCTAGATAATATTGCTTTGTCAATAACTCACACCCCTATATGGGAGTTTTACATCAAAAACCTTTTGGCCAAATTGGTCAAAAGACAGACTAGTTTGTCTCCAAGGAGAATTTCTGTACACATTCATGGGTTTACACTATAAACCACTGCTATAAATTACTGAGAAAATCCAAACACATGCAGGGGGTAAGATGAAAATCCATTTGATAATGTACCAGTGCAAACTGAAAGCTCTTTGATGAACACCGCCATGACCAGCATTTAGCAAGCTGTCCAGGCAACCTCCTATAGCTTTTATGACACTTTCAAGATTGCTATGAAATTCAGGTCTCTCTCTCTCCTTTAACAGTGAAAACATTTTATCCAGGATTTTAATGAGCAACAATGAAGAAAAGTCATATGAACCTGTCAATAAACCTGCCACTGATGGAAGGTGACTTTTTACCAAAAATGTGATTTTACGCAGTAAAGCGTCACATGGTCATACCTAATTTTATTTTGCAAGACAAATCATTACAAGGATAGTGCAGTAAATACAGTAAATGGCAATAAAACATAATAACCACAATTCAAAAATAAAAATGTAGCTCTTACTATTAAGAAGCTAATAGCAAAACATTACAAAACAGGTTTATGTTAATTGTGTCAATACAACAGAGATAAAGAGTTCACCTTTTTTGGAAGGGATTAGGTTGTTAAGAAAGAAATTGTGCTTTCCTTAATTCTCTATAATATATGAACAACCATCAATGAGTGAAAAATAAAGAGAATTGAGATGGATACGTTTGTGTAATTTTATTTCTGCAGAAAGGAGTTGTCTACAACAGCACTCAGAGAGGCATGTTACACAGACTCAAAAAAATAAAGATGATTCAGTTCAATATAAAGCAGAGGATAATGTCACACAAAAGGAGTGCACACTGACAACAATCATGCATCTGTGTCCAAAGAGTTTCCTAGCATCTAGGACACTGAGAGGTTCACAGGAGATACTTTCAAGGACTGCAGGTGTTACTATGAGGGGCCGTATAAGACATTATGTATTCTCGACGTTTCACACACATACATTTTCACTCTCACATGCATATATTCTTCTCACACATGCATACATTCTACTTACACATACACATATTCTACTCACACATACACACATTCTCCTCACACATACATATATTCTACTTACACATACATATATTAATTCCTCCACTGAAAGGAGAATATATGTGTGTGAAAGGAAAATATATGTAAGTGACAGGAGAATATATGTATGTGAGAGGAGAATATATGTGTGTGAAAGGAAAATATATGTAAGTGACAGGAGAATATATGTATGTGAGAGGAGAATATATGTGTGTGAAAGGAAAATATATGTAAGTGACAGGAGAATATATGTATGTGAGAGGAGAATATATGTGTGTGAAAGGAAAATATATGTAAGTGACAGGAGAATATATGTATGTGAGAGGAGAATATATGTGTGTGCGTGCATGAGTATAGTGGAAACGGAAGCAGTATAGTGGAAACGGAAGCAGTATTGTAGAAACGGCGGGAGATAATGCAATGTGATTGCTAAGCGCAGGTAATGCACGTAAGTTCCGACAAGCATGGACGGAGGAAATGAAGGACGAGTACTGCAGCAAGCCATTGGTGTTCTAAGAAATATTCTCGCTTCCCCTGAAACTGTAACGTCGTTGTCTTCCTCCGTTGTTCAACAAGCGACAGGCGATGTGGCTAGGGTAGCCCACAGCTCGGTGGAAAGTGAGATGAGAGAACTTTTC
>NW_018128673.1:9334-19219 GCF_001952655.1 Monopterus albus
ATGTGTAAGTAGAATGTATGCATGTGTGAGTAGAATATGTGTATGTGTAAGTAGAATGTATGCATGTGTGAGAAGAATGTATGCATGTGTGAGAAGAATATATGCATGTGAGAGTGAAAAATGTATGTGTGTGAAACGTCGAGAATACATAATGTCTTATACGGCCCCTCATATGTTACAGTTGCTTGTGCAGTAAACAAAGATACCTCAGGCATTCAATGTGTCAGCACAAAACAGAGTTCACATGTCCAGTGTGTGAAAGGTTATCACAGCTTGTTACCACAGTTGGTAGCAGACTATAGTTTAATATGTAAATGAACAATATAAATGGATACAGTATACTGAAAATTGCCATTACAGTTATTTATCCTAATAGCTTTGCAAAATTCCCTTATAGATTTCAGCACTTCATCAGTCTTCAAAAAGTAAGATTGGGCTTTTCATTCAAATTTTAATGAATGCAGCATAATATCTGATGCTCTTGTTGGTCAAAATATGGGTTGGTTTATGTTTTTTTAAATAGACAAATTAATCTGACAGAGGCAAGGAAAGTTTGGAGGAAGAGGTCCTTGTAGAGACCTTTATGGAGTCAGGTCACAGCTGTGGGAGGGAGGGGAGAAGCAGACAGGGCCTCAGAAGGCAGGGATGAAGAGAAAGCAAAGACAGATTTGAAACTTCATATTTCACAGAGCCTCTTTCAAAAGACCTGGACATGTACTGTATATAGACCTGATCATTTTCAATTATTTGTCAGGTTTGCCCGGCTGCACCTTCCTCTCTTCCCTTCCTCACTCTAGTCTGCTTCCTCACCCTGATTACACTATTTGACACACCTGCCCCACTTCCCTGATTATCGCCAGCTGCACCGTCTTAGTTCCTCCCTACTTATACCCTGTTCACCATTCACTCCCTTGCTAGTTGAATCTCCATCGTCAGGCCCCTTGCTCGTTGTGTTTTTGTCCAGTTCACCAGTAATATCTCTTAGTCTATACGTGTTTCCCATTGTTCCTGCTGTTCTTTCTTTTCCTTCGGACCTCTCCTCTGGATCCTGGAACTACTCAGCCCTACCAGTCTCCACCTTACAGGTCGATGCACAGTCTCCATTAACTATTCATGATGATGTCTCCTCAGACATCATTGCTTCACCCACGACCAGTTCAGGAGTGACCCCAGAGTCTGCACCACTGACTGTTTTCCACTGCCACAGATCGACACCCAGTTAAACTCTTCATTACTCCACCCCTGTCTGTTCTCGTACTTGTGTTTTTTTTTTTCACTGTAAATAAATCTGTCACTGCTTGCACCGAAGCCAGCTGCCTGGGTCCGTCTTTCTTGCTCGCTCATTTCCGTGTTCGAGCAATCGTAACATTGTTAGGTCAATTCAAATTAGATGTGATCATTACATTATTCTAACTTCTAAATATGATGGGAGGAACCTTAGAAAATTAGGTCCATTGTTTTATGTTAGACTAATTCAATCTTGTAACAGTTTCACTTTGACAAATCAATTCTCCATAATTTCATTCCTAGGCCGCTTTTTGTTGCCAGCCTGCCCCTGCTCTGATTTCATTTTGCAAGACAGATCATTATATAGCTAATGCAACAGTAAAATAGAGCAAATAACAAAAAAACAACAAAACCATAATTTAAAAGTAAATATGCAGTACTTGCAACTAAAAGGTTAATGGTCAAATGTTACAAACCACATTTGTGCTAAATGTGTCAATGCGGTGACACAGAGGTTGCCTTTTTGGACAAGGTGATGTTTCTCATCCTAATGGGTTTGCAAAGCCTCCGGATAGAGCTCAAAACTTCTTTTGTCTTTAAAGAGTAAATAATAGGATTGAGCAAAGGTGGTATGATGTGTGTCAAAGCTGAGTTTATGATTCTGGTATTAGGATGGATGTAGGAGGTCATTACAGCTATGTTAGTGCCCAAGAGCGGTATGAAAAAAACTGAAACAAGAATCAAATGAGAAATACAAGTTTTAAATGCTTTGATTCGTTCTTTTCCTGATGAAATCCTGCTCAGTGCTATAGAAATGCAAATATATGTTAATGCTATCAGTACAGGAGGAAAACAAAATATTACAATTAAGACAACAAATGCCATGGCATAATTTAAAGAGTTGTCATTACAAGCCAGACGATATGTTGGCCCATGATCACAGAAAAAACTTTGTATCACCACAGATCCACAGAAGGAGAGACGACCAATTAGCCCAACAATAAATGCTAGTAGACTCAATAACAATACCCATGTAAATGCCAGCATTCCAACAATAGCTGGTTTGGTCACAATACTATGGTACATTAAAGGGAAGCAAATTGCTATAAATCTGTCATATGCCATAATGACAAGTGTCCATGACTGCACGAATACAAAGAACCAAACAAAGAACATACATCATGCAAATGACGGTAGATCTGACGTCATCCATGCTGTCCTTCATCCTCGTTCCTTGGTTGGTTTGTTGACCTCGTTTTGACCCCTCATTTGGTGATCTTGTCGCCAGGCAGATTTTGATCTGTGAAATTCTAAGAACAACATCCTGACCTTTCAATGCCCTAAGCACATAGACAGTTTTTAGGGACAACACCTCGAGCGTTGCTATGCAGCCTGGCCCATTTCCTGTTTGTGGTTTCCTGTCTGATTCTTACAGCCCACACATGTCCCTCACACTCTTCTTAAAGACAAGTGAACTGGTTAAAACAAAAGTAAATCATAAAGCATATGATACTAAAATAAACATGTAGATATATTTGCTAATGCAGATTATAATGTCAATCATAGAAGGCCAAGCATTTCATATAATGTTGATAATCTGAAGCCAAAACAATAAGACCTTATACCCACTCGCAACTCTCGTGCAGACAGGCCAGTCATCTCAGTATGCATCTGTGCACTTCCTGTTGTTCTGAGTCTGCACTCAGACACACAGCATTTCTAGTGCACAGGCCAAGCCATTACAAAGGTCAAGCAGATTAAACAATCTTTTAAACAGTTTTGCAAATACATAACATAGCACTATATCATTTTATCAAGAATTTCTTTCTACAATCCACAGAAGGAGACATGATCAATTAGCCCAACAATAAATGCTAGTAGACTCAATAAAAATACCCATGCAAATGCATGTCTTCACTGCTATGTTACATTAAAGGGAAGCAAATTGCTATACATCTGTCATATGCCATAATCACAAGTGTCCATGGCTGCACACATCCAAAGAACCAAACAAAGAACATATAACTTAAACAAGCCGCATAGACAATGTATCTATTGTCAAACAAAAATGTGTCCAAGACTTTTGGGATGAGAGCAGTGCTCACACAAATCTATCAAAGCCAGGTTGAACACAATCATGTATTTAGGAGTATGAAGAGTCTTGACCAGGTAAATCACTGAGAGGAGGAGGCCATTCCCAAGAACAGTCATGATACAGACAAAATACAGGAAGACATAAAAATATTCAACATGAGGGATGTCAGAAAACCCACTGATATAAAATTTTGCAGGGCGAACAAATGTGGCGTTAGACATTGTATATTTAAATAGCTGGTACTGAGCATGCCACAGGCACTTGAAATATTGCTTAAAAGTAAAAATTACATGCTAGTATTGTACCCGGTACTTTTAACCATGCTAACTCTGAGAGAGCAGTCCAAGTAACTTCAAAACAGTGCTGATTTATTCAATGAACACAGGTAAAAATTAACATTACATGCTCAGGTATCTTGCACCTCCAACATGCATGCAGGCAGCTGAAAGATGAAAGACCCTGAATCACAACAGGCCTATACATTATATCACTTCGGGCTAACCCCATTCTACACAGGAACGCCAAACCGTGACGTCACCCGGTGCCAGCTTTGCAGCTGGCCAGAGCGGTAGTCAAAACATGAAGAAAATCAATGTGTGATTGTCTGTTGATTATGTGGTGTGTAGCTAAAAACATTCTAACACGACCTCTAGTGACATGTCACGACATTAAACATAAGAAAATATGGCTATGGCTACAGTTATACACATCATAATAATAATGTTAATTTACATTATTTCAGTGCTTTTATGCCAAAGGTTTTACTTTTATGTTTGACCATCCCTACATTCTCTACAACGACTGCTTGATATTCATGTTTTTCTGCCTCACTTGCAATTTGATGCAGGCTCTTAATCTGGTTGCATTGTCCTTTGACAGACTGATAACCATCATCTTCCCACTGCACTATTCAAGTAATGGTGACTAACAGGTTCCTGTTTTCTTTGATTGCCCCTTTCTGGCTCATTGCAGCTGGCCTTCTTAAGAGTTTTTTTTTGTATGTTTCTTGTTATTAACAGCTGTTTCTGTTACCATGGCCCAATATACGAGCTTGGCTGCAATGATGTTACTCCCAACATTGCAATTGGTAAGTTCGTAAGTTACTGCTGTATTGTCTATGCTTTGTCAACACTTTCCACAGGGAAGAGTGAAAGCCTTTATTACCTGCACTGCTTACCTGTCAAAACAACCAAATTCATGTCATATTGATCTTGCAACCAGTTTATCATTTAAGTAACTATGATAATAGGTTCAAACTTGGTACAAAAAACATGGACTAATAGACTGATGATTGTTGTCATTCGTCCATAATGATAATGGAAAGAAACAAGAGAAATATATGAGCAATGGAAGATCCTTCCTCTGTCGTCTTCTCTTAGCAATTGTGTACTTTCTTTCTATATTGTAATAGCAAAAATATTCATTGTAGGGGCACCATACATAAGTTGTCACTCAGTAGTCTGCTATTATGACAACAGCTTTTGTGCACTGAAGAAAGAAAGACTCTGGTCCTGTAACCAACAGTAATTACATAGTGCAGTTTATTCACAGATGCATTCAACGTGCACAATAAACAGGGCAAAAACTGATTGTGGTTTATAGGAATAGACTCTGTTGTCTGTCATTGTGATGGACAGGATCATAAAAATAGATAATAATCATGATCTATTATTACCCATCATTTTATTTCCCATTCTCTAATGATAAGACATGTTTGATAGCATTTAATTTTTATTCAGTCATTTTCATTATTAATAATTAATATAAAGAACAGTATTGAGAGAAAAGATAAAGAGTTACTGACCCTATTCTAAAGGTTTTTGGGACTGTTTAGCTGACTGTATAGACACTGATGTTTCAACTTTTCTGGAAGATAGTGCACCCACCTGTCATGTTAAAATATTCAGATGTTAGTATTGGGAAGACTGAAGTAAAGTATACTTGACGTACAAGTATATTGAAAAGAATGAGAATCCATAGTCTGCCACAGCTACAGTATATTAAAAATACTAGGTATCTACTAATGCATGTTAATACTTTTACTAGTGTTAGGTATTTTTTAGTCAGCTAGATATTGGTTAGATACTTGATGTATTAGAAATGTTTAGAGTAGACAGGATGTCTAGCTCAGGCTGTTAAATACTTAGTCATTCTCATGAGTTACTGCAGGTTGCTTATGGTCAAGGATAACTAGATAGAAAGTTGATGACTGTTAGAAGACAGGATGTTTAAAAAGAGAAAGACACAGTAACACTTGTCTTGTCCAAGAGCTGAGTAGAAAAACTCTGCATGAAGACTCTTTGTCAATGTTTTACTGGTATATAGCAGACTGAATCAGAAATTGTGTTAAGCACTTTTCTACATGTTGAAGTGCACTCAAAGCACTTTACAGTGTTTACTATTCACCTTTTAACACACCACCAATATCACCAGAAGCAAACAGGGATTCAGAGTTTTGCTCAAGGACATTTTGACACGTGGACTGGAGAGCCCAAGGATTGAACTGCCGACCCTACAGTTAGAAGAAAACTCACTCTAGCTCCTGAGTCAGAGCAGACCATCAGGACAACAGGTCAAAAAGTCAGAACAACATATGAACAGACACAAACTGTTTAATCACAATAACTTGTTTGCAGTACATGCAGATGTGACACAAGCCCAAAATACTATTTGTTATTGTGTCTTGTACCTGTCATAATGTAGAGTGTAGTTAATACCACAGGACCATAAAATAGTTATTTTGAGTATTGTTCTTTTAAATTATTTGGCTTCAAGATGAATCACTATGACCCAGTTTTATAGAACAAATTATTATTCAATCATTTGAAAAAGTGTTCACTTTACAATAAGCTGTAGCTGTTGCTCTATAGATTTTGCTCCAACTTTTATTGGATTGTAAACAATATCCTAAAGAGATAGTGCTGAATATACACAAATGATCATTTTAAAATTGCTTTCTTCACTGTGTTTCTGGGTTGCTTTTTGATTTTTAATAACTTTTTCACAAATAGTCTGATTTCTTGTGTCTGCAGAACATAAATGATTGGATTCAACATGGGAGGAAAGACAGCGGTCAGACACATGTTTATGAGTCTGGTACTTGCATCTATATATTCATTCAAAGCAAATGTGAACATTACAGGGAGAAAATAGATTGCCACCAGTGAAAGATGAGACATGCAGGTTTTGAAGGCCTTCACTCTTTCTTTAACTGCAGCTACTTTAGACAATGCATAACCAATATATGAATAACATGAAATGATAAATAGCAGTGGAAGCCAAAGCATGAGAACTGATACAGAGTGTCCAGTGAACAAGGTGAGTACATTTTCACTGCAGGCTAGTTTGTGCACCAAAGCATAGTGTGGTGGCAATTCTTATAATAGCACCCCTTAAGTTCTTCAGCCGATGCTTTCATGTCATTGTATGCAGTCATTTATGTGGTTGTGACCCCCAGACCATTTATTGCATGGTCGTAAACCTTTGTATGCCTTTTGGTTGCCAAACCAGATGTGACCTGGGACCAAAGGGCTGGTATTCTGATGTGAATTGTATCCTGTTTCCCTTATCTGTTTGAGCATCTGTCTTCTTTGTTGTAGGCTGAGTAGATGAAGGACTCACACACTCTGTCCATTGAGCTTCCCTGTAACAGACTGTATTAGACACTCTGTTCAGAGAAACCTCCTTCCTGCAGGAATAAATATGTAATAACTTTCAGAATTGATGTTAAGTATTTATTTTACACTCACTGAGCTTTAAAAGATATTTTTCCCACAACAATAGTCACAGAAATAACTATTAATAACCACAGATTTACAATAGGAAAGTGTCGTGAGAGGGACAACTACAATGACTACAACACTACTGGCAAAGAGCCAGGAAAAGGCAATCAAAGAAAACATGAACCGGTGGGTCACCTTCACTTGATAGTGCAGTGGGAAACTAATGGCTATCAGTCTGTCATAAGCAAGTGCAATTAGATTGTTAGAAATTATCTAGAAATTCCCCCAGTTCTTTTGCTGGAAGCACGAGAAGTGAAGACAGGAGAGGACTGTTTAAAAGCAACAGAAAGTTTACTGAAAGTCTGATCACAAGAAGGTCTTACAGTGCTGGGATCAGAGAGACAGAGCTCCCGCAGGAGTTCCATCCACTGACCCCGAATTAAGGTCTTACAATACATTTTATTTTCTTGGGCTGCTCCGCCCTAAACAAAGGTACAACAATTCATGCATTGTAATCCAATTGGTCATTTGGTGTGAGCAGGAGCTCGCACCGCCTTGCTGGAATGTGATCTACACCAGGTGTGTGTGGGTGTGTGTGTGTGTCTATGTGTGTGTGTTGCTAATTTGTATATTAAACTGGCCAGGTGGTCATCTCAGGTTGTGGGCCCCCGGCCTCTGCAGGACATACCGAGATAAAGCAGAACTTGGAATATGCTAAGTGGGTCTAGGTGTGGGTGCAAAACAAGCCAACTTGTCTTTGTTAAAATGTGAATTGGCTGTCTGGTCACAAAGAGATGCAGACATCTAGTCTCTACACAGAACTTGCAGCATTCAAAGTAAGCAGATTCTGCTTCATTACAGCTGTAAGATATATATGCAAGGGAAACAAATGCATTAAAATAACCAAAGCTCAGTAGTTCTGGACAATCATCAATACAGCTGTAATATGCATAAACAAGTCAGATAAAGTTATGAAAGGTAACTAAAGGGAACTAAAGGTATGAGAAGTAACTGTTAGGTATTTTCTAGTCAGATAGGTATTGGTTAGGTACTTGTTGTATTAGAAATGTCTTTAGTGTAGACAGGATGTCTCGCTCAGGCTGTTAAATGCTTACTCATTTTCATGAGTTACTCCAGGTTGTTTATGGTCAAGGATAACTAGATAGAGAGTTGATTACTGTATGACATGTTTAATCATAATCATAATATCTTCTTATGCCTAAAGTCAGGACATGTCACTGAATGTCCTGTCAGAATGTTTTTAGATACACACCACTTAGTCAACACACACACACACACACACACATTGATTTTCTTCATGTTTTGACTATTGCTATGGCCAGCTGCACGGCTGGCACCAGAGACGTCACGGTTTGACGTCCCTGTGTAGAATGGGGTTAGCCCAAAACAGATATAATGTACAGGCCTGTTGGGTTCGGGGGTCTTTCATCTTTCATCTGCCTGCGTGCAGTTTGGAGGTGCA
This sequence comes from Monopterus albus, assembly GCF_001952655.1. NCBI lineage: Eukaryota > Metazoa > Chordata > Actinopteri > Synbranchiformes > Synbranchidae > Monopterus > Monopterus albus. The sequence continues at coordinate 17,862 of NW_018128673.1, forward strand.
AGATGCCTGAGCGTGTAATGTTAACTTTTACCTGTAATAAATCAGCACTGTTTTGAAGTTACTTGGACTGCCTCGTCTCTCAGAGTCTGTATGGTAAAAAGTACCGGGTACAACATAACTAAAGCTTATAAAGTAACTAGAGTCTATAAGACTCAAATCTTACAAGATTAAGAAGCTCCATTGAAAGGCAGGCGTAACAGAAAAACATGAATATAAAACAGTCATTGTAGAGAATGTAGGGATGGTCAAACTGAAAGATGTCAAATACTTTTGGCACCACTGCAGAGCTACCAAACAGGTCTGCAAATGCTAAATTAAACACCGCATTATATTTTGGAGTTCTTAGCTTATGATCCAATCATATTATCACCATCACAGCTGTGTTTTCCAGCACTGAAACAATATAAACAAAAAAAAGAAAGACATAATAATACTTCATATCAGGTATGCCAATAAATCCACTTAATATAAAATAAGCAGGACACACAAAAGTGATGTTTTTCTCAAGATCTGGGTTGAGCAACTCCACAGTAAAACTGTCCACAACACAGTGATTTATAGAAAGAAGTGTCCTCCTTTGTATGACTGTGTAGTCTTATGTACAGTAGATGGAGGTGAAGACATCGCTCTCCTTCTGGTGGCAGAGCTCTGTCGAGCTTTACCTTTGTTGAGAGAGGGCTACCAAGAGAAGCAGCCCTCCTCTGCATTTCTGTTAAATAAGGTCAGTGTCAGCTCCCCTGTGTCTATTGTTTCTAAGCCCATCAGCAGCATTTCAAAATGTTACTGCAGCAGAATGATGGGTCACATTAACACAGGACTTTGTCACAGGAGACCCATGTTTATTTCTTGTATGAAATATTTTTATCTAGGGTACTTCCACAACTTTAAGCATATGTTTATTATCATAACATGACATCACACAAGTCTTTTTTTAAACCCAGGAAAGTACAATAATTTTTGTTCTGATACCTTATTAGACTGTGACAGTTCTATCATGTTATGTGTGTACATGACAATGAAGATGCAATATACCTACCGGCACAGAGGTCTCCTGATATACAGTAATTGTCTCTTGCGTTAACAGCCAAGTCTCTTGTATATTTCTTACGGTTACACTCAAACTGTGGCAGCAGGCCTGACCATCTGCCCCAGTTTGTTCTTCTCAAAGTATGTTTGTCTCATTACCAAATTTCCACAAGCACCACTGGAGAGACATACAGTACTGTACAGTATATCCAATGTGTGAATAACAACACAAGATAAAGAGCAGTGGAAGCCAAAGAATAAGTACTGATATCAAATGATCAGCGACCGCATTGAGTGCATTATCATGCAGGCTAGATCTTGAATGAAGTCAT
>NW_018128674.1:0-1568 GCF_001952655.1 Monopterus albus
GCCAGGGCCAATTAACAAACATTTAAATATGTTGATTTTAATCTAGGTTTGTTTTAAGCCAAGCCACAGTCTTTTCCCAAACCTAAGCAAGTAGCCTAGGTTTAATGCAATCAAACATTTTTTTGTGCCTAAACTTAACCAGGTTGCTTTTTTGTGTAAAACCAAGCTCTTTACTGATGCTTTGTCAAGTACCTCTGGCATCTCATACTAATACCAACAAATATTTGGGATCAATATGAGACACTGAAAGGTACTTGACAAAACATCAGTATTTGACTCCATGGGATGAGTGTGTGTTGTGTCACCCAGAACCTCACAACTTGAAAAGTATAAACTGGCTGAAGCCATGTGCACATCATATGGAATGGACATTGGAAATGAGAACGTTTGGACAACTCCATCCATCCATTATCTATACCACATATCCTGAAGAGGGTCACAGGGGGGCTGAAGCCAATCCCAGCTGGCACTGGGTGAGAAACAGGGTACAGTTGGATCAGCAGGGGCTTGAACTCTGAACCAGAAGGTTCAGGTTCTGTGAGGTGACAGTGCTAACCACTGTCCACCATGCCTCCCATTTTGGCAACTCGACACTGATTACTGAGTGGGTTCTGTAAATATTAAAATATGGTGCATTGAGACTTTAACGCATTACAAATTAATATTGGGTTTAATTACTTTGAATGACAAACCTTAGCTGATATAACCATTTGTGTTTGTTCGTGTTACTGTGTATTTCATTCATCTTGGGCTTATTGGATAGCTACAGTATCCCGTCTCCAAAAAGCTACATTAAAGAGCCCATGGCATACTCATTTCCTGCCATTTAATGTTTAATCTTGGGAATCTCTAGTTTAGCTTTGCACCCCTCATAATTCCAAAGAGTCTGTAACTATTTCAGAACAATAACACCTGAGAGCCTTTTCCTGAAAACGAGAGGACAGTTTGTGAATGTGCACCGGTGTTTTGTCCAAAGTGAACAGCACAGCACATTAATCAATTTGAATTTCTCCTCCATATATGGGTAAACAACAGTATATGAACTGATGAGAAGAGATTTGTGACACTCTAAACAAAACAGGTAATTGAGAAACCCCATATTTTAACTGGCATAATGCAGACATAGTAACTTCTCATTACAACAATTCTCTCTAACATTACAGAAACAAGGCATTAACAAACATGCAACCTGTGCTTTTTAAACCTACAGTTAAGTCTCAATGAGTATTGGAAACATCACTCCCTTTCTGTTATGATTTGTACTTGCTTCCTGTTTTTGTGCTTTTATTTTGGTTAGATTTCCTGTCTTGTGTCACCGCACCTGCCTGAGCTTTACCCCAGTTCACAATTACTGAGCATTGCTTCCACCTGTTGCTCATTACCCCCTGGTTTTTCAGCCCATATATTCTCCTCCTTTCCCTCAGTGACTTGCTGGTTCATTCTGTTCACAACACCCAGAGTTTCTGCTTCATAAGCCCCAACCTGTCAGTGGATTACTATCTTTCTGACAGGAAGCAGCAGGTGAGGCTGGGGAAAACTACATCCAGCCCCCCGGACAGTAAACACAC
>NW_018128674.1:1652-18766 GCF_001952655.1 Monopterus albus
GTGCCCCCCCCCCCCAGGGATGTGTCCTCTCCCCTCTGCTGTTTTCACTCTACACCAACGACTGCAGCTCGAAGGACCGCTCTGTCAAGCTCCTAAAGTTTGCTGATGATACAACGGTCATTAGTCTCATCTGAGATGGTGACAAGTCAGCCTACAGACGGAAGGTTGAGCAGCTGGTCCTGTGGTGTAGCCGCAACAACCTGGAGGTGAACATGCTCAAAACTGTGGAGATGACAGTGGACTTCAGGAAGAACCCCCCCACCTTACTCCCACTTACCATACTTGGCAGCACTGTATCAACAGTAAAGTCCTACAAGTTCCTGGGCTCCACTATCTCCCAGGACCTGAAGTGGACGTCCAACATCAGGACCATCATCAAAATGGCGCAGCAGAGGATGTACTTCCTGCGCCAGCTCAGGAAGTTCGACCTACCCCAGGAGCTGCTGATACAGTTCTACAGAGGAATCATCGAGTCTGTTCTCTGCACCTCCATCACTGTCTGGATTGGCTCAGCAACCAAACAGGACAAGTACAGACTCCAATGGACCATCTGGACAGCAGAAAGTATCATTGGTGCAAGTCTGCCTTCCATGGAGGACCTGTACACCTCACGGGTCAAAAGAAGGGTGGAGAAGATTTCTGCAGACCCCTCATACCCTGGACACAATCTGTTAGAACTCCTCCACTCTGGATGGCGTTACAGGTCACTGTGCGTCAAGACAACCAGGCACAAGGACAGTTTCCTCCGGCGGGCTGTCACTCTGATTAACACTTAACCCATGACAGTATGACTGGACAATAACCCTCAAGGCAGTACCTGTAAATATACATTGTACAGATTATACAGATCCATACAGGTCTCTAGTTTTAAGTACGCAATGTTTATTCCTATTAATCTCGTTTCATAATGAACATTCCTTTGTCTGTCTGCATTGTTTACTGCCTGTTTATACAGTTTATTTTACATTGTTTGTTGCTTGTTAACTATTTATTTTGTTATACTATACAGCCTTATGTTGGCTTACTGTTTACTTGCCCCTTGCTGTTGCCTTGCGTGGGGATATGTACATGCACATTGAGAGCTGCTGCACCAGAGTAAAATTCCTCATTTTCAACACACCTGGCCAATAAAGCTGATTCTGATTCTGATTCTGTATCCATCTCATGCTTGTTCCTGTCCTGGTTTTGGATTTTTCTGTCAGTAGTTTTTTGGTTACTTTTTTGGGTTTGGCTTTAGCTCCTTACCTAGCTCCCTGATCAAACTGTTTAGTTTATCTATTTGGTAGTTTTTGTTTGTGTCCTATATTATTTATTAAAATCCAACTTGAACTTTCCCTGGGCTTGTGTGTCCACATTTTTGGTCCTACCTCTCGAGTCTCGCCTTTACAGTTTCAAGTAGCTCCAAGGTCAGTAAATCCAACTGATGGTCACTGCATCTTCCCCCACACAACTATATACAGTCCTAAAGCAGTGAAATTAATTCCAACAGGTAGTGTAGCACCGACAATAACATCATGGGTCGTTAATCTACTCGTTAACCAGCAACACATCACATGCAGCAGACACACTGACCTCAAGTAGTCAAAACAAACAGGTACTGTGCTCCGGGGGAATCTAGCGTTGATGAGCTGATCATTCACTGCCACTGAGGACTTCACTGGCTGCTTGTAGGTTAGACTCAGTCAAGTAAAACAGCGAGTCCCTGTACAGGAACATTGGATGTCTTTTATTTTTGGGTTTTTAATACTTTGTAGCTTGTTTTGTATAGGTTTTTGTTTTAGTATTGTCTTGTATTAGTGTCCTTTTGTGAAGCCCCCTGTATTTTTCTCCACATCCTCTGGTCACATTGCAGCAGCAGGAGGTAAAATATATTCACAAAACTGGGCACAGTCAAAAAATTCCACATTTACAATGGCACAGGTGGATGTCAGGCAAGCTCACATGAACGTGCAACTGCCTGAAGATTATGACCGTTCAAAGAAATCCTTATTTTGTTAGAAAAAAAAGTCTTGCCAGTGACAGTTTGCGAGACATGTATAAACCGAGTTCCTTCTGCACAAAAATACTAAAACAAGTGTACACCTCATTTTTTGAGCTTTAGGGTTCACTTTCATGACAGTTCATAGCACTCAAACAGAAACTCTTTGCAACAAGGAAACTGGCTTCAGTGTTTTCTACACATATGATCAAATACAAAGTGCACCAAGTTGCTGTAACAATAGTAAGTGATCAGTGTAGGTGAGCGAGCATTGAACTGTAAAAGGTGAGGGAGCAGTTTGAACAGTTCATACTGTACCTGGCTAGCTAAAATAAAAATGAATTTGCAAGTTACCACTTCATGAAATTATCAGACTTTTTCTGTATTATACATTTTAGACAAAGACCAGTTCAAGAACTAGACTGACTGCAGAAATGTGGGTCTGTATTTGGGCTGCCTTTTTGTGCAGCAACAGGTCCATATTAAATGGTGATGTTGTGGGTAGCATTCAGAACCACAGCAGCTGAGAAAACACTGCTCATATGTGGCTTAGTAGGATGCTCATATGGATGATATTAGCATAGCTGCTGTTTACCCTGTACTGCTGTAGAACCAACCACATGCACGCATTACACAGTAACTCTGCTTTATATTCTCTAACAATTTTAGAGCCAAACCCAAAAGATTAGGCCCTGCATGCATGTGGGACCACAGGCTGTTAACCTCTGGACATGCATCCATAAACACATACACAGCTCCATTATTCAGGTCCATCAACAGTTCAGTAATGGGGAACATGTTGTAGCTGTGACAGTCTTACTTGTTCTGTACCAGCAACTTGCCCCCATTTTGGAGAGGCTGGCTAGACATAAGTGTTTTAAGTTTAGGGTTTTCTAGCAACATGCACATTCCAGTGTGAGACTGGAGACAGGTTGGGAATATCTAAGCAACTATTAGCCGAATAATGCCTCATGTTTTACAGGCACTGATTTCACTCAGAAGGCAAAACATCACTTTCCCAAATATGGCTGCAGAAAAGGAAGTTGTCATGAGGGATTTCCATGTAATTTTAGGTTTACCACATACAATGCGATCTATAGGCTGCACCCACATAACAAAAAATCACCAAATCACCCAAGTTGCATATGTAAATAGAAAGGGATATCACTCAGTGAATGTGCAGTTAATTTGTGATGCACATTTAAAATTGTTGAATTTAGTGGCCAACTGGCCAGGCAAGACACACCATTCCTTCATGGCACAGAACAGCAAGGCAGGACTGCAACTTTTCAGGTGTGTAAGCGTCTCTGCCTGTTCCTAAGAATGAGCCTAAACACCATGGGAGGCAAACGTATTTTGGCTGCTTGTACTATATGGGCAGCAGGCCTGGACTGGCCATTAGCCAGCTACTGTACAGTCACTCAGCAGTCACCCACTGATTTGCAGTGTCAATATAGAGTTTACAAGGGCAGGAACATAGGCAAATCATGTGGTAAATCAAGAGACCGAGCAGCAAATCGCTCACACCCCAGAGGGGGTATTCCATCATTTTCATTTACAGTAGTATGGGCACAAACATGGAGGTACAAACTCAATGATGTTAGAGTATTCAAGCTAAGTACTATAACAAACACTAAAACAGGACCAGAAGAGACTGATTGTGATATAATGTGAACACTATCACACTACTTAAAGCATGAGACATTTTGTTAATAAGACATTTACAACTAGGCCCAGTCTTTTGCCAGCTGAGTAGCCTTGGTTTATAAAGATAATAAAATGCATGCCAATCATTAAGACATTATTTCTCCTATCTATCCTTTATGTCATGCCTCCCACTTACAGTTTATTCTCAATGTCTCCTCCATGTACAACTTTGGATCAGTCCAACTACACAAGTACATGACATACTGTCTGGCTCACAAACTTTAATTACTTTAAAAGAAGTCAACCAGCTTGATGAACTTGTAGATGACACTGTGTAAATCTTCAGCAAACACAGATGATAACAATGACTCTATTCTAACTTGGATGAGGTCAGTGTAATATCTCAGGCTATTAATATGTCATGCTATACCATTAACAAGGTTGTAAGCTACTGTCATCCAGGACTGTGATCCTATCACACTGCATCTAAATCACTGCATGGGAGTCAAGGGAGGTGTTGGAGCGGAGAAATGGGCTGAGTCATTTCAAGGGACAATTCAAAAAGTAAAAGAATGAGCATGAATCACAATAGCATTGCACACTGTACATGGTGGTAATTACTAATTGCTGTTTATTGTGTTTATTATCTTAGTTTACTGTGTTATCATGGCAGCATTTTCTAATTAGCAATAAACCTCTCCGCCTTATCCGTGTAGGCAGTCTCATCCCCCCAGAGATAAGCCCCACCACCGTGGTGTCATCAGCAAATCTTACAATGGTATTGCCGTGGTGGGCGAGGGTGCAGTCGTGGGTGTACAGGGTGTAGAACAGGGGGCTCAGCACACAACCTTGTGGTGAACCAGTGCTGAGACTTAGAGCTGTGAATGTGTGTGGGCCCGCTCTCACCCTCTGGCTGCGCCCGGACAGGAAGCTCTTAATCCATGTGCAGGTGGAAGATGGAATTCCCAGGTCCACTAGCTTGTCCACCCGTTTGTAGGGGAGGATGGTGTTGAATGTGGAGCTATAATCCACAAAGAGCAGCCGTGCATAGCTCTCCTGATGCTTCGAGTGGGACAGCACAGCGAGGAGGGCTGTGGCTACGGCGTCCTCTGTGGATCTATTTGCCCTGTATGCAAACTGGTGTGGGTCAGATGTTACTGGGAGGAATGACATAATGTGTCCCCGTACCAGTTTCTCAAAACACTTCATCACCACTGGAGTGAGTGCAACTGGCCGGTAGTCATTGAGGCTGGTTATGTTGGGTTTCTTAGGCAGGGGAACTAGGATGGAGGACTTCAGGCAGGGTGGGACAGTGGACTGGGCCAGAGACTGGTTGGAGATCCTGGTGAAGACTCCAGCCAACTGGTCCACGCAGTCCTTCAGCACACGTCCGGGGATGCCATAAGAAACTAAAATAAAATAAAAGTAGAATAAAAATAGGATAAACTAGAGTAAGAAAACTAAATTAAAGTAATTAGGATAAAACTAAATGGTACATCCTAATAGGCTATGACTCAAACCATGCACAATTAGTGACAGCAGGAAAGATAATAAGAAGATTGTCAGATGGTTAGCCGCGTTGGTGATGAGGTGCATAATAGCTTGTGAGATGCATATGGACAGTAGTGCAAATGACCAACAGCAGCAGATTCATATATAACAAAAAGGGGGAATGTACTGAATTTGTGCAAAACAGCAGGGTTGTTGTTAGAATGACACTGGCACAAATTATAAGAAGACAACAACAACAACAACAAAAAATAGTGTTCCCAGTGATGCAACAGGTACCAACCCTTGTAAACATAAGATGATACACTATCAAAACACCCTCATATCAGAATATGAGGGATATTTAATATTGGACCATTAAGTGTCACTCCATCACTGGATCTGACTTAAAGTGTACATTATTCCATCCATCACACAATCACATATTGATTGGCAGCTGTGTGCTCCCACCCCTGATGGTGGCCTTCTCTGACTGGTTAGAGAGTGTCATCCTGGTTCATAATCTTTAGAAGGGAATATCTCTGCACTGCTGCCAGGGTTAGTCTGGGGTCACAGGAACCTTCAACAGCAACTCTCCCATTAAGATAGGTTTTGGGGGTTGTTTCTACTGAAAAATATTGGAAGCCTGCTACATGTTGTAGCTTTAATGATATTGCAAATCATATGTTCTTGTCTTTAAATAAAGGACTGCTTTTCATAATGATGATATGATATGATAATGATGATTATGATAATATCTATATGAGTTTGCATTCTTGTGTGATTCGGTGTATGTATATGTACAGTACATGTGTTGATGGCTTCACACGTGTGTTTACAGTATGTGTGACTGTGCAATTGTGCATATGTCATTGCATGCATATGTGTGTGCGTTAGTGGACAGTGTGTCAGTCTTTCACACAGACAGACACGCAATGGCAGATGATTATAAATTCTTCATAACTGTTCCTAAATCATTCTGTCATGCACAAACCCTCTTTTCCCTGTTCCACCCATCCATCTACACAGACACACGCACAAATGTGCTATTGGCAAAGGTACTAGTAATGTTATTTGACAGAGCTCTGATCTGGCTTCCACACACAAATGTCTGTGGTGCACATCAAGTAATCTATCAGACATGTCCTTTACACAAAGCAAAGCAGAGAACAAAACACTCACACACATAGACATGTCACAGTCCTAAGTATGGATGACATCAACCACTTCATTGGTATTCTTACATTGTAACATACTTTCCCACAATAAAACTGCATGTGTGGCTGACCACAGATTCTGCTGTCCAGAGACTCAGAGGACTGTGATATTCTCCCAGGGAAATACATTCAGGCCTAAAACGCATAACCAGACTGACACTAGTTAACACTCCCTTTATATTGTGAGTCCATTTCTGCTTTTGAAATGTCCCAATCAAAGACTTTTTTTAAAATTTTTTCCTTCCTGAAGTCCTTGGATTTTTCCTCATTTAGGATTATGAGTTGAATTTTGAAATGTGGACATACTGTAATTGTTATGGTTTGCAGTCTGGCTTCCTATTTTGTGCTTTTATTTTGGTTAGACTTCCTGTCCTATGTTACCTCACTTGCCCCAGCTTTACCATGGTCACAATCACTATTCATTGTTTCCACCTGTTGATCATTATCCCCTGGTGTTCTCTCTATATATCCTCCTCCCTTCGAGCAGTCTGGTTGCTGGTTCATTTTGTCTCCACACCTTGCTGCCCGTCTTCAGCGTCTTCTCGGTGTGTATATTATGTTTCCAATGCAGTAAGGATGTCACTATGTGGGGTTCAGTGGGAAGAGCAATTGTCTACCCGTCAGAGGTTCGAATCTTGTTGCCTGCAGTCCACATGTCGAAGTGTCCTTGGGCAAGTCACTGAACCACCCAAGTTGCCCTTGACGGTTAGAGCCATTGGTTGATGGTGCCGCAAATGCAACACTTCCACCTTATGAAGCTCAAAATGTTTCAGTTTTTGGTGAAATTGTCATAAGGGTATAAATTCAATTAAAGGTCGTGTTGTACTGGAGTAGTGTTCATGTAAGGATACATAAATGGATACTCTGGGACACAGTGATCTTTCCTGAGATTATGGAATGTTTCAGGTCTCGCAACATCAGACACCATCACTCAGTCAACCCAGCCAGGACCAAGCCTCATCCTAGCCCCCCTCTCGGGCTCCTGTTGGATATTAAGTTGTGTGAGACATTGAAACTCAAGCACCAGCACCGTTTGTTATGCACATATAAGGAATAGACACTGTAGCTCAAACACCAGTATCATTTTCTATGCACTTATAAGGAATACAACTTTCACTCAGATTAAAGCATGAGCACTGTTTTGTATAAATGTACTAAATAAGGAATATAACCTTCAATTTTAGTAGAAGTAGGTGTGTGTGTGTGTTCACTCAATTATTAGCAATATGTGTGTTCATTTAATTACAGAATGTACTACTTTGGAATTGGGGAGTTGTGCTTGGGGGAATATCTTTGGAAAAGTATTGATAATTTCCAGCTGCATGCTGCAGGAATGTGCTAGAAGGAGGGAAGAATAGTATATAACACACAGTTTTGGTGATGTGACTTCAGATCATCTGCCCTGCTGCTTGCTGTATGATCTCCAGATATATCTGCAAAAATAATAAAGGTAATAGTGCACTTTGATATTTGGTGTTGTGACTGAATATTCTTTCCGCTATCTGGACTCGAGAAGAAGTATGAGACTTCACACTCCCCTGGGGGTATGTTTCTGTAGATTGATCGGTAGCTTGGTTGGGTTCTTCCTAATGGAAGATGCAGGTTGGGCTGCTACCCTTTCCTGCCCCGACTGTAATCTCTCTGTGTTGTCACCAAACTATTCTTGGTTGTCACTCAGTAGGTTCTTGGGAGTTCCTGGTAAAGCTAGTTTGGGGTCGGCTGTGGCTCAAGAGATAGAGCGGGTCGTTTCCTAACCGAATGATTAGTGGTTCGATTCCCGGCTTGTCCAGTTGAAGTGTCCTTGAGCAAGATACTGAACCCCCAGTTGCTCCCAGTGATGTCACTGGTGTGTGAATGCGTGAGTGCTTGGGAGTGCGAATGGGTGAATGGCCGAATAATGTGAAAGAGCTTTGAGTGTGCTGTAAAGGCGCTATGCAAGTATAAGACCATTTACCATATGGTCTATGAGTACAACCATGGATGGGCTGGGACACATCATCAGTCATGTTTCCTGGGGTTATCGGGTGTTATGGGTATCACAACATCAGACACCCACACTTAGGCAACCTGGCTAGCGTTGATCAGGCCATAACTTGTGTCTCAGCAGCTCCTGTGATGCTGAGAAGGGTGTAGGTCTTGCACAAGGAGGGGGCAGCAAAGCTTCCACATCCCTCTTCTGTGGGCTCACAGCAAGCTTTCCAGCCCCTCCTCCAGCACTCCTCTATGAACTCGTAGTACCTGAGCCTCTTGCGCTCATTCAATTCAATTCAATTTTATGTGTATAGCACCAAATCACAATGAAAGTTGTCTGAATACTTTCGGGGAGGTAAAACTAACAGAAGAAACCTCTAACAGACCCCAGTTTTTGGTGGGTGGCCTTCTGTCTTGACAGGTTGGGGTGAATGGATAGAGGAGAGAGAAAAGAAAAGAAAAGAAAAGCACCAACAAACAATCAAACACTAGTCAGGCTGATGTGGCTGGTGACTGCTCATCAGAAATGTATAGCTCCAGAGCCAGGGCAACCTGCAGAAAGGTACAGGGAGAGAGAGGACACAAAAATAGTGGCATATAAGTGCACAGAGAGAGAAGTGAGGAGAGGAGCTCAGCATCATGGGACAACCTAACCTAGACCTATAACTAAGGGATGGTACACCAAACCAAACTTGTCCTGAAATGCATGTTTAATAATTTCATAGACACCACGCTTGGATATTATTTTCTTAGAGGATGTAATTTTCATAATTTCTTCAATTAATTTGGAGGGTTGTAGTGGGTTATTGATTACACTAATCTTTGACTTAATTATGGATTTTAGTTCATTGTACTGGAGGAATTGTTCTCTCTGAACTCAGTACTTCTGGATCAGTGTATTAAATGATATGAACTGGTTATTTTAGGTGATATAAGTGAGTGATTCCTTTGTGTTGCCATTCTGGAGAATAGATAGGGTGTATAATTCTTCTGTTCCTTCTACCTCTTGAACCTGACAAGTACACATATTGAGTGAAGGGAAGAAGGAAGTGTCAAACTTTAATACAGTTTTTTGTTTTGTTTTGTTTTAATTACAACGGAATTTTAATTAAAGTTACAAAAATGGCTGCGCATGCTGTCAATTACAGTTCTTAGAGAGGTAGAAAATCAGAACATGGCAGGTCAGCTTTTAAACAAACAAACAATCAAACTCTGAATTAGCCCAGAATGTTGCAATTGGTGTATCTCTAATTGTATCAGTGACTCTCTTTCCTTGTGTCATCTTTTAGCAGCCAAGCCAACGACCAGGCAGTGCTGCTGTTGTGCCGAGCACTCCCCATGGAGCAGTCTGACCAATCCTGCTTGAGCTGTGTCTTCTCATGCAGCCTCTGAGAGCAGGCAAGCCCCCTGGTCTCCAAAGCTGCTTGACACAGGAAGCGGAGCTCTCGCAGCACTTCCATTGGAATGGCCATATTTACATAACCACACAACGTTCTCATGTCTAACAGATGTTTATGACTGTAAGCATATTTACCGAAGGTGTTTTTGATGGAACAGTTCATGGGCACAGACACAACTTGAGCAATATGATCAGGAGGAGTTGCTGCAACTGAATGCGCCACCACACATGTACTTCACCCTGTAGAAACACTACCCCATGAAGGAACAGTATGGTGACACCTTGCACTTCTGCAAACACCTTAGCACCCTCTTCTGGAAGGTAAACAAGGATGCTTGAGGATACCAGCTCGGACCCTGACACACCGGACGAGGCTACTGCAATGGATTCACTGGCAGAAGAGCATGGGGGCATTACTGAAGACATGGGAGGCTCCACTGTCTTTGAAACTGCTGCCACCATGTCCTCCAGCACAGCGGTATGCTGTGGACGTCGATGTCCTGTGTGCACTTGTATTTATGTTGATGGAAAATGCTTTGTATAATATGTTAAAATAAATTACAAATGGTCATTTGTGTATAAGGATGGGCTTTTTTTCTGTTCAAAATATGCATCTTTAAAATAACCTGGCCTGTTTGTTGTTGTTTGTTACAGCTTAGAAATGCACTTGCTAATTTTCAAAGCAGCTTCTTATTTAGGATCTTTTCACTTGTACCAGAAGTTTGTATATTCAGTATATGCACTGATTAAAACTCAAATTGCAATGCAATCATATGTCTGTTTAGATTCTCAGTCATCCAGGTCATAGTAAACTGAAAAAACCTTAGAAAAAATGAAACTGGACTTAGATTTCTAGATCGAAGACGTTTCACCTCTCATCCAAGAGGTTTCATCAGTTCTGACTGACTGGTGTTGAGCCGGATAGGGGAATAAATATCTCCGGCTCAACACCAGTCAGTCAGAACTGATGAAACCTCTTGGATGAGAGGTGAAACGACTTCGATCTAGAAATCTAAGTCCAGTTGATTTTTTTCTAAGGTTTTTTTCAATGCAGTCATAATGAACTTGTACCAGAGCCAGAAATTCCAGCTCATATTCCCTGTAATATTACTTCACAAATCATTTGTGTAGCTTTAGCCCCTGTTTTTTTAATAGATATCACAGGGCAGTCAGCGGTGATTCAGTTTTTAGTAAACTGTTTAGTTAGTGAATGTTTAGTAGCAAGTAGTTATATTCACAGTGAAAGGTTAGACTATACTTTTAAGCAGCTACGTATCTTAAGTAGCAATAACTAAAGGCAGCTCCCCTGACATAAGACAGGTGACCAAAATAATAGAAATCTCTCTCAGTATGATGCAGTACAATTCAACAACAGCACAAATCTTGCACAATGGTTGAACAGTTGAGTCATGGCTTCCTCTAAAGCTGTTAACAAAATCTGAAGAGTGGATTAATTACAGCACTGCTATATTAGACTGCATCTGTTTTAGCTTGGTGTATCTAAAAAATTGACAAGTAATGAATTTATTTTGATTAGGTTTACTCTTGGATTAAACATTCCCAGAGGTGATTCAAAATTCATGGTCAACCAGCAGAGGGCAGCAAAGATGTTCTATGTGGGAAAGACAGAGATGCAATTCTCATGTTGAAGTGCCTGCTGTAACAGTCATTGTCAAACTGAAAGGCACTCCTAGTATTAAACGTTTTACAATTTACACATCGCTGAAGAAGGTATAATGTTGTCAGGAAAGAGACTGGACAGTGCCACAAAAGTGTACACAACCACCTAGAAGTACAGCCTGATTACATTCTGTCTTGTTTTTGCATTTGATTAGGGTTTGATCAGCACAAAAGCAGCTGCATGTTGAGATCAAGTGGCTGACGCAGTCTCTGTACTGGGAGACAGTCACTTTTTGGCACAACACCTCTTGCAAGAGGAGAACTTTGGCGGTCCCTTAATAGATCCATGGAGTCATTTGCCCTGCACAATGAAATGTGTCCTCTTATTTGTTTTCACAAGAGATTCCGACGTATTCCCACATAGTATTAATGAGGCCTAGTCTAGTGGCACAAATATGTCACTAGGAGGTAACATATTGGAGGTGCTAAGCTGGGGCTATGTCCGCACTCCCATGGCCATGCACACACCTGACCACACTTTTAGACCCTGTGGAATCTTTTCTGCTTAAAAGTGTTTATCTGCATGTTTCGTTAACTAGGGGTGTTTGAATATATTTTTTCCTCATTTAGGGTTTCAGAGTGCTGTCCGAGGCGAACTGTGCCTATAGCATTTCATAACTTCCTCACACAGCATTCACTTGTCTAATTTTTCCCATCTGACTTGAGACAAAGTGAGTATCACAATGAATTGTGGGGTTTTTGACATAGAAGCTAGGAGTCAAACTTTATTTTCATAAAATTGACATATTAAGGTAAAGTTAACATTTGATTGTCCATCCATACATCCATTTTCTAAATCACTCAGTCCCAAACAGGGTCACGGGGGGCTGGAGCCAATCCCATCCAGCTGTGGGGTACACCCTTTTACCTCACTGAATTAGTGCATTGGCACAAACCTACAAGGTCCCTCATATCTTCAAGCCAGTTTCTTTTAGAGGTTCCCAGGGCCAGATATAAACGCTGGGGTGACCGTGGCACCCCCTAAATTGCGGAATAGTCTACCTTTTAATGTTACATCAGCTACTGATCTCAGTACTTTTAATCCAACTGCTTAGTATTTCCTGTTTGTCTGTTAAAGAATGAGTATGCAGGATGCCTGCCTTTTGAAGATGACCATATGTTTGTTTTTTTGTTAGATACTGCCTGAGTCACAACACTCCCCCTCCATTTGATTAGCATATTCAGTAAGCTGATGTGAGCAGAGGTTGGCCTGCTCAGGCCTATGGCCAATAGCATTAGGATACGTGTAAAGTCCAACCCCTATCCGGGGTGGTTCCTGCCCATGAAGATATATGGAACTGAAGACAATAGTCCAGCGCTCTTTGATGACGGGGTTCCTGTGGAAGCTCTGTTTCATTGAGCCCAGCATTGTATGGCTTTACATGTGACCACGCTGATTAAATTATTCTGTTGATTTTATATAGTCCTCTTCTGTCTTCACTTTTCACGCTCTCAATTAAAGAACTTGGTCTAACACTGTGACGTACCACAGAGGAGTGCCAGTGTTTAGGTTAAACCCCAAAACAATACAACAATACAATATAAATTGGTAGGAGAGATAGCATAGGTTTTAATTTAGTAAAATTTGCTTAGCCAAAGCTGAATTTATGTTGATGTATTATGGTGAACCGTATATTGGTGCTAGTTTCAGACTCAGAGAAATGCAGGACTTGGACTTGGTTGGAAAAGGTTTTAGAAATGAGAAGTGGACAGAGCCGGTCTTTTCAGCCGGGAACGCTGGGTTGACTGGACTGCTAGCGATGTAACCTGGGGTTGAAGGAGAGGCACAGCCTGCTGACTAAGAACAGAGGATGAGAGTAATAGGTAGGCCAAGGTAAGAGCTAGCTCCAGTAGTAACACTGAGCACCTGAATAGCTGAGTGTGCTGGCTCTTGGCAGGAGAGCGCTGCAGGCATGGGAAGCAGTCCAGGGAGACAGGAGCTGGCACAGGTGATCACTGGTCCGGCGTGCAGGACCACCGTAGGGGAGGGTGAGGATCAGGCTGACAGCAGACGACAGAGCAGGCAGCGGGATAGTGTAACAAAAGCTAACAGCAGAGATCCAGAGCCACAGAGCTAGTAGAGTAAAAGCAGGTCTTTTAGCACTGAGGAGTTCAGCCTGAGGAAACAGTTCACATTCATGGCACCAAATTGTGCTGAGAAAAACAAAAATGGTCGAGGCCAACCTGGTATGGGGCGGACACAGTTAAAACACAAGGCGACCCTTCACAAACTAACAAGAAGGGCAAGCATCCAGAAAAGATGGTGCAAAAGTAATCACAAACAGAGGGCATAGTTGTAGTTCAAAAACATAAGGTCAGGCTCAACAACAGAAAAGCAGTTTATTCATATAGAATCTTGACATGAGTCCAAAGCAACGTTACCGGCAGGATTACAAGAGATCATCTGGTGATGAGGACACTCCAATGCTTTCCTTAAGTACTACTCTGGTCATTGAGAGCAGGTGTGCCTTGCTGCCTGGAATGCACTCCCACCTGTGCAGGAGTGGAGCTGTTGGGACTACCCATGCCAACTGATGAGGTGCTAGGGGCGGCCAGGGTCACGGATGTAACAGTACCCCTCCCCCAATGGGAGACACCATGTGACCCACCAGGCTTGTCCGGCTGCGCCGCATGGAACGTACTTACCAGGTAAGGGTCCAGGATGTACGACCGGGAAACCCAGGACTGTTCCTCCAGACCGTAACCCTCCTAATCCACGAAGTACTGCAACCCATGGCGACAAACATCCAAAAGTTGGTGGACCGAATAAGCAGGACCCCCATCTACCTCTATAGGAGGAGGCGGGGGAGCAGCAGAGGTGTGGAGAGGGCTGGAGATCATGGGCTTGAGTTCAGACACATGAAAGGTGGGATGGATGTGCATGGACCAGGGCAGACGCAAGCGTACTGCAGTAGGATATGATACCGCTTCTACTTCAAATGGCAAATACCGGGGGGCCAGCTTACAGGGGCACTCTTTTAGTGGCATAAGTGCTGCGGACAGCGATACCTTCTGACCTGGGGTGTAGGGCGGCGCTGGCTGATGGTGGTGGTCTGCCAGGACGCAATTACGTTCACAGGTGCGCCCTAGTATTGCACATGTCCGCCACCAGATGCAGCGACAACGTCACAGGTGAGTTTGCACAGAGGGGACCGTAATGTCGGCTTGTTCAGAGGGCAAAAGAGGGGGAGATACCAGTAGCAGAACTCACCAGTGTGTTGTGAGCATTGGGCCCAGGACATAGGAGTGGCAGAGCTGACACACCGGAGGGTCTCTTGGTTGAGTCGCTCTACCTGCCTGTTGGTCTGTGGATGGAACGCCAAGGATAAGCTGACTGTCACTCCCAGAGCTCTGCAAAACACCTTCCACATCTGTGACGTAAACTGGTGACCCCTGTCAGAGACAATGTCCATAGGGATGCCATGAAGACGAAACATGAGTTACTAAAAGATCAGCAGTTTCTTGGGTTGTGGGTAGTTTAGGATGAGTGATGAAATGAGCCGCTTTAGAAAAACAGTCAGGTGTCAATCAAGTTGTAAAGTAGATTTAAACAACAAATAGAAGTTGAAGGGGGTTGCCATGACAACCCCTTAGCACTAAATAAGCTGTTGCGCCTGTTTTATCTTCACAGTTGGCAAGCACAGTTTATGGCTGGCTTACTGTAAGTCTGGAGTGCTATTTGGTTGAACATATAACAACACACAAAGTACTAAAACAAAAACAACACATGTCCTTCAGTTCACACAGGCAGTGTCTCACAGGTCCCTGTGATCTGTGGTCTGTTCTGAAAGTTTAAAATCTGTTGTATAACACATGTTGGTTAATATATTGATTAAAACATAGTTAATAGCTAATGAATTGTTAAAACATACTTGATAATATAGTTTTCATGACATTTAGGAAGGACGACAAAATGAGCCGCTTTAGAAAAACTGTTTGATGGTTAAAACAGTGGTTTGGCCATGGGATGGAGGAAGTCCTGTAACAAAGTCAATGGCAATGTGTGACCACAATCTACTGGGTGTAGGAAGGGGGTGCAACAGACCGGAGGGGGGTTGCTGTGGGGTTTTGGAGCGTGCACAAACCAGACAGACTCAGACATATCGGCGGACGTCTTGGTCCATAGTGGGCCAAAAGAAATGACGTTTCAGAAATGCCTGCATGCATGTGGTGCTAGGGTGACAGATGAGTCTCGAGGTATGGGCCAACACATCCATTCGGCTTCTATAGTCCAGTGAAACTTAGTTGGTAAGAGGTGCTGCTACCATACTGTAGTTTCTGACAAATCTACAGTAAAAGTTAGCGAACCCTAAAAAGCGTTGTAGCTCTTTTCTAGTACCTGGTACTGGTCAGTCCGTGACAGCCTGAATCTGCTTTTATTTTCCCCTTGTTGCATTCAGTTCTTTTTACCATGCTAACTCTGAGAGATAAAGCAGTCCAAGTAGCTTCAAAACAGTGCTGATTTATTCAATGAACACAGCTAAAAATTAACATTACAAGCTCAGGTATCTTGCACCTCCAACATGCACGCAGGCAGCTGAAAGATGAAAGACCCCGAACCACAAGAGGCCTATACATTATATCACTTTGGGCTAGACCCATACTACAGAGAGAGATGCCAAACCGTGACGTCTCCCAGGGACAGCTTTGCAGCTGGCCAGAGCATTAGCCAAAACATGAGGAAAAATCAATGTGTGATTGTCCGTTGATTATGTGGTGTGTAGCTAAAAACATTTTGACACGACCTCTAGTGACATGCCATGACATTAAACATAAGAAAATATTATGGCTATGGCTACAGTTATACACGTCATAATAATAATATTAAACATCCTGTCTTCTAACAGTCTGTTCTATGATGAACCCCAGGATACTCACTGTGCTCGTGTGGAACGCGGACTTCTTAGCTTTAACAGACAGCCTATTTTCTAAAAGGCGTTGTAGAACCAGGCGGACGTGTTGGGTGTGTTCCTTGACTGATGGGGAAAAGACCAAGATGTCATCCACATATACAAATACAAACCGGCTCAGGAAATAACACACGTCATCGTTAACCAGGTTTTGGAAGACGGCAGGGACATTTGCTAGCCCAAAAGGCATAACTAAATATTCAATGGATCACCAGAGGTGAATGGTATTGATGGAAAATCTCACAAAATGTTTGCTTCTCCTATGGCACAGTCAGTGCAGTCAGTGTAGAAATGAATGTTAAGGTTAAATGTCTGCACAGAAAGTGCAAAAAATGTCAATGTGACTGGGTCAAATAATTATGAAAATCTGTCCTCTCCAATAAAATAATGAGACTCGGATGATAATTCCTCTCTCAGCATATTGTAGGCATATAGTTCCAAGAAAAAATAAGTAAATCTATATGTATAAAGTAATTGATGTGACATGCTCAGACTTATTAAATCATAATTAGATGTTTGTTTTGAGTGCAAGAAAAAAAACATAATCAGATGCTCTCCAAGGATCAAATGAATGTCCCTAATAGAGCAGGGTCAAAATGACTTTCTCTGTGTCAGAGGGAAGCTTTGGGGATTCATGAGGAAAGTATATCTTCCACTGTCCAGGAGTCACACATGCAGCCGTCTGCATACTGCTCTCATTGATGTAGACCAATGAGAGCTGCTGCTAAGAAATCCTGAAGAGAACATCATGTAAGCAATGCTCACTGACTTTTATTTTTTATGTTGGAACTTACTGAGAATATGTTTTATATAAAATAAAATAT
>NW_018128674.1:18890-19028 GCF_001952655.1 Monopterus albus
CTGTGGAGTTCAACTATGTCATTTCTCAGGACTGATTTCAATGACTCTGTTATCATTCATCCTCCAGGCTTCTATATTATTGGATTACAGACAATACCCTACATCAGTGTCTACATAATCTTTCTAGCATTTGTTTAT
>NW_018128675.1:0-3091 GCF_001952655.1 Monopterus albus
TGTGTGTGTGTGTGTGTTGGGGGGTTGATGTGTTTTAAAAAGTGGCTATGTTATCACACTCACATGGTGCCATTGCTGTAGAACACCTGTCCTTTCAATTCGTTGATGAATGCAGCCTGAGAGAACACAGGAGATTAGGCCAGTCAAACTGTGTCCTGCTGATCCCAGACACATCCTTCTGCTCATGCTTTATTTTATATATCTTACATTTAGCCCATATCTGAAGATGCTGATCCATTTCAGCCAGGAAAGCCAGTTCAGCATGGTATTGAGATTGACAAGAAAACCACCAAAAACCTAAAACAGAAGGAAGAAAACTGTACTGTACACTAGCAAAAGTGAGACTACATATTACCATATATTAATTACAGCAGCGGATACTGTATATGATATAAGGTACGTCTTTCTCACCATCATAAAGACAAAGGGTAGAGCAATGAGAATATTAGCCATGGCAAATGAGGAAACACTCGCTGAGATGAGGAAGGCCAGACTGACTGCTGCCAGACTGACCAGAGACATGGTCAGAGCAAAACACAGGAAGGCCTCAAAGGCAGGCTTCAACCCTGAAGGAGCGGTAATGAGAAAACAAGAATGAGCATTTCAATACACTCAAGGGTGCTGCTTTCAGCAACCTCCTCCTGGTGGGGTCAGATATGGTGTCATCTAGATTTCATTTCTCAAAACCGTGGTGTTATGGTGAAAAGAAAAGCGATCACACTGTCATCTAGATTTCATTTCTCAAAACCTGAGCCTCTTTGCGATAAAACCAAGCTTGTGCTAAGAGCAGATCAAGTACAATAGTCATATACTGTAAATAAACACCACTTGTCAAGGCAGTCTCTTTATGTGCATGATGTGGTGTGTTGCTGTTTTTGTAACAGTAAATTACCCATCATATAGTAGGCGATGGATGAAAAAACAAAGATGGGGATGATGCGGTTGGGAATTAGATCAGCAAAGACCTTGGACAGGAAGTAGACAGATGTGCGGTAGTAGCCACTGGAGTTCTCATGACTGCAGAGAAAACAAACAACCTCAAAAACACACGAAGACAAAACACTGTAGAAGACTGAAGACTATTAATCTATGTTAAAAGTTAAAGTTTGTTATAGTCTGTATTTTCCAGACACAGTGCTCCCCTGGTTGACATGTTCCTTCAGTACAGACATTGTGGATTATACTGACTCAATCCTACATTCACCGATCTGCTGCAGGAAATACTTTATAACCACCAAATGTGTTGCTGAAAACTGTTCCCAAAAAGCACAATTTACTTCTGTTTGAGTAATGTTTAATAAAAACCAGTGGCGGAAGAAGTAATCTGATCTCTTATCTAAGTAAAAGTAACAATACAACAGTGTAAAAATACTCTGTTATTAAGTAAAAGTCCTGCATTCAAAATGTTATCTAAGTAAAGGTGAAAAAGTATTAGCATTAAAACACACTTGAAGTACTAAAAGTAAAAGTATATATATTATGCTGAATGACACATTTAACATTAATGTATATTATATTATTGGATTATAATTATTGACATACTGTATTAATCACTTTAATGTTGGAGCTGGTAAACAGGGAACTACTTTTAACTATCTTATATTCTTATAATTTGAAGTACTGCTGGGTAGCTTGTGATTTTCTAACAGATCGATAAAGTCTTATGTGTCATGATTCGGTTCTGCTACTTCCCATCCAGCTTTTATTTTGACGTTACTTCCTGTTTTTGTTTCACCTTAGTTTCGGTCTTTTTACGTTCTTCATCACTCACATTAGTTTCACCTGCTTCGTTATTGTTTTCACCTGTTTACACCTCTAGCTCTGACTTTCCAGCACTATTTTCGGCTTTGGTATTTGTGTTTCTGACCCGGACTGTTTCCTTGGATTATTCTGTTCTGCCTTGCCTTCAAAACTCGGACTGCTTCTAGGTGTATCGGCTTAACGGACTTATATTTGGACAACGTGTTTTGGATCACCTCTGTTGTATGTGTTTGCTGGCTCTGACCTCGGACTGCTAATAAGGACATGTGAGTTTTGTGTTTTTCACCGTGTCTTGTATGGTTGTTGTTTTTTTTGTTTTTTTTTTTTTTGTTTTTGTTTACGTTAGTTCGCTTATTAAAGAGACGGGTTTTGTTTTACACTTCCTCGTCTGGCTAGTTAATTGAGTTCACCTAACACGTTTCGGCCGCATCGCGCGCCGTTTCTGACAGTACAATCTGGCCAAAATGAACTCAGCCAGCGAGAGAGATGAGGTGATGGAGTTGTGGTCGGATTTAAGCGGTTTCTGCCACTATTTTTATAATCTTCAGGACTCTGCAGAGCGCATACGGATATGTGCTCGCGTGGAGGCGCTGATCCGCAACTGGCCCCATCTGGCACACCTCCCAGTCGTCGAGGACATGCTGCTCCAGGTAAGGGAGCTAAGAGAGGAGGCTTTATCTGAGTCTTACTGGTCGGACGATTCTCCCGGGGAGACTACACTCAGAGTAGGGGTTTACTCCCTTGCTCCTGAGTCCCTGCCCTTGGGGACCTGCCTGAGCCCTGCTGAAGCCCAGGACATTTTCAGTGAACTCAAGGCCCAGATGGCTGATCCGCTCTCTCACCCAGCACAGAGCCCCTCTCCCTTCGAGGGAACCCGGTGGGCTATCTGCCCTGGGGGTCCAGGGAAACGGCGGACCAGGAGGAGGTCGTCAACTGGGGCTGCCATTCCTGTACCCTGTCTCCATTTGGGGCAGTCCTCCTCTCGAGCAAGACGCCAGCTGCAGCCTCCGCAGTCCAAGCCCCGGCAGCGGCTGCTTCAAGATGCAGTCTCCACAGGCTCTCTGGCCTGGGCACGGTGGTGTCCCTGCCGACACTCCGAACTCCTGGTGCGCCGACACCCCCTTGGTGCCTGTCTCTGTCCCTGTGTCTATTTCAGGTCCTGTTTCGGAGCAGGTCGGCCGGTGCGCCGATGCCGCCTTGGTTCCAGTGCCTGCATCTGCGCCTGACCAGTAGCAGCAGCCTCTGCCCGTTCCCCGGCTGGAGAACGGTGATGTCCCCTCTGATGCTAGGGGGCCTGGGTATGCTGACAATAGCGTCCCCGCCCGGGCCC
>NW_018128675.1:9949-18968 GCF_001952655.1 Monopterus albus
TAACCCCAGAAGCTAAAATGCTACCTATAAGAAGAAGTTTCCCCCCCACTCAATAAATACAGTGCAGAACAGGAATAAAATGGTCAGAGTCAACAGGTTAAAAGGCATCATTAAATAAACACCACAAATTAATTAATCACACATCAACCAACCAAACATAAAAGGGCCTTGCCTTCCTGTGCATAAAACCATTCACACCATAAAATTGACTAAACCCTATTTGGAAAACAATACAATAAATAGGGAACATAATGCTAGGTAAACCTCTTAACATAAAAGCAAACGAGGCAAAACATCACATAAGCAACGCAGCAGTGGCTATCACCCCTGCCACAAGTAAAGCCACTGTTAATAAATAACATAGACCCCATCAAAACAATTAAAACCAACAATGCTACAGGTTACCTTGGCTGCACGTCTCCCTAGCATACATGTGCGATGGACGTCAACTTCTACTGGATCACGCTCGCATCAATTATCGCTCCTGGAGAGCATGGGGCAATCTCCTAAAAACAGTCTACAACCCAAACAACCTGATTAAACATTTTACACTCCAACAGATCCGATCTACAATCAGCCCGTTGGACATACCTTAAAAGAGAAACGGGACACAGCTCAATGGAGGGAGATTCACTTCAGACCGGTTACGGCAGCGACCAGCACAAA
Organism: Monopterus albus; assembly: GCF_001952655.1. Classification (NCBI taxonomy): domain Eukaryota; kingdom Metazoa; phylum Chordata; class Actinopteri; order Synbranchiformes; family Synbranchidae; genus Monopterus; species Monopterus albus. Next base: position 10,616 of record NW_018128675.1, read on the forward strand.
CATTGCTTATCGCAACAGTATCTTCCCAGGTGTTATTTATATCCATCTAACGGACTTGTATTTGGACGTGTTTTGGATCACCTCTGTTGTATGTGTTTGCTGGCTCTGACCTCGGACTGCTAATAAGGACATGTGAGTTTTTTGTGTTTTTCACCATGTCTTGTGTGTTTTTTTTTTTTTTTTTGTTTACGTTAGTTCTCTTATTAAAGAGACGGGTTTTGTTTTACACTTCCTCGTCTGGCTATTTAATTGAGTTCACCTAACACTTTTCGGCCGCATCGCGCGCCGTTTCTGACATTATGATACATTTTTTTTTATTTAATCTGGTTCTGAAAAGGGCAGCATGGTGGCATGGTGGGTAGCGCCGTTGCCTCACAGCAAGTAGGTCGCGACCTTTCTGTACGGAGTTTGCATGTTCTCTCTGGGTTCTCCGGCTTCCTCTCACTGTCCCAAGACATGCGGCTTAGATTGACTGGTGACTCTAAATTGCCTGTGTGTGCGTGTTGGCCCTGCGACCTGTCCAGGGTGTACCCCGCCTTTCGCCTGATACCGGCTGGGATTGGCTCCAGCACCCCTGTGCCCCCGTTCGGGACTAAGTGGTATAGAAAATGAGTGAATGAATGAATGGTTCTGAAAAGTAACTGGTAACTAAAGTCATAAAATAAATGTAGTGGAATAAAAAAGTGCATGTAGTTAAATTGAAATATGAAGCAGCACAAAATGAAAATACTTAAGCACAGATATCTCAAACTTGTATTTAAGTACAGTACTTAAGTAAATGTCCTAGGTTTTCCTTGGGGCCTCCTCCCCCCTAGGAAGACCTAGGACACACTGGAGGGACTTTGTCTCTCGGCTGGCCTGGGAACTCCTTGGCATTCCCCCGGAGGAAGTGTCTGGAGAGAGGGAAGTCTGGGCATCTCTGCTTAGACTGCTGCCCCTGCGACCAAGTTCCGGATAAGTGGAAGAAAATGGATGGACTTAAGTAAATGTCCTTAGTTACTTTCCACTACTGCTAAGAGCCACAGTCGCTCAAGGTTTTACAGAATCATTGAGCCTTTTTAAAATTTCATTACAGTATATAACACTTTTAAAGATTTACATTTCAGTAGGAATGAATAGGCTTGGTACTGGAGTACTATACACAGAGTAGGGAAGTACTGAGAGATGAGGTACAGTACTTTTGGTCTTTTCACAGAACTTGCTGACAGTAAGAAGAATATAGAATAACACCAGCTTTATCTTTTAAAGAGCACATAAAAATTTGATAGATTTAATAAGAGAATTGTAAAACACAACCTTTGTCATTCACTCACATAAAGATCACTCTTTCATTGATGAAGAGTTCAACAGCAGAGAGATTGCCAAACACCATGTTAATGGTAAGGAAGAAGAAGGCTCCACTCCTGTCATGGATCGAGAGAGAGTTATCTGGTCAATTCATCTGATGGACACTTAACCTGAAAATATTAGCAAATGCCACCTGACCTGTGCTTTTCTCCATAAATTACTGCATCATAAAAGTTATTTCCATATCTTGAAGCCATGGCTTCTTATCTGGTGCCTTTACTGCATTATCTTATCAACGCTTCCATACAGGACTTGACCTTTATGTATGAAGTGAATCACATTCTTTTATTTTTTTTTTGTATGTATGAGGTGAATCGCATTCTTTTATTTTTTTGTCATTCTTGCCTTGATACCTCAATCAGTTATTCTGTTTTTCTTACAGCTTTTTGTAAGATGGAGATTTTCATATTTGTTATCTTGCCACATTTTCCTGCCTATGGCAAACAGGAAAACCTGTTGCTTATTTCCGGCTGTTTTCCAAAAGTAGATCCGTTGTAATTTGACCCTGAGATGGGCCGAGGAAAGGTGACACATTTACAGAGTGAAGAGTGTGCAGAGGTGAAAATAGAGCAGACAGACCATCTTAAAACTATGTAGGCTGGTTGGTTATGCTTACAGTACCGGTTCTGAAAAGCCTCGGGCATTGTCCAGGGCATTTGGTAATAAATGAGTCCCACCAGAATTGCGAAAATGATGTTGAGACCCAGTTGTGCATAAGAGGTTTGAGGGTTTCTCAGAATGTTCAGCATTGTCCTGCCACACACTACACGCATCTGTCTCTCACACACACAAGACACACATTTTTAATGGCATGATGACCGTTATAAACAGGGTTCACTCAGGGGGCAGCCAAGCACACTAACATAACAGCTGGCTGGCACAGTCATTAAACTCTTCAACATAACATCATAAACTCAGTTAATGGCAAACAATAACTGATTTTAATTCCCTCAACTAGATCATGATTTAATATCATTTTTGATGTAAGAAACATGTTGTGCTTAGAGTTTTTAATCTGTTTCTGATTTGCAGAGTTGGCTGACCTGATAGAGGAAAGAGGTAGCGTAGTCGACCACCTCATCTTGACCTTTGACCTCTTCAGAAATGGTCTGTGTCACATGGTCTAACTCCTCAAGACCTGTCTGGTACAGTTGTGACTGCTGATATTTTGTTGCCCATGGGTTTTTATATTCAGCTGTGGAAAGACAGAGCAGCCATTAAACAGTGTAAAGTTGTAGCTAAGAACAATCGTCTCTTTTTTTAATTAACTCTTAATTTTATCATTAACACAGTAAACAGGGTTTGGTTATCTGCATGTCTGGGCTCTTTCTTAACATCAAGCAAAACCCGATTTATATTTGGATATTTTTTAGACATCTTGGCGGATATGTACAGCAAGTACTGTTTTCAAAAGCTTTTCAGTGTCTTTAGTTAAACATACAGTAAATTATAACATAGTTGCATGTTAAAATACAAGTATCAAATGATTATATACATGATCCCTACAAATGTCATCATCGGATTAACAAGACACATGTTTAATGGGTTGCTGGTGTTTTATACTTTATGTGCATGTGTCTTTTCATGGTGTTGTACCTATTGTGAATGACTCGAGTGAGGATATTGCTTCCCCATTTGTGATGTCCATGAAGAAATCAGCAGGGTTGTTGAAGGGCTCGATATGGTAGCCTGTCCAAAAAAACATATGAAACACATCATATCCACAACTTATGCAACACTATAAAAATGCTTCTACACGGGCAAGTGACCTGGAAATAAAATGTTTCTAAAACTAAGGAATCATTTGCAGATTTTTGTAAGACATGAGATGAACTAGAACCCCTGGTTACAAACAACCATCAAGTGCAACAAATGGACAATTATAAATATCTGGGAGTGATAATCCCTGCATCCTTAAAATGAGGGGATAACGTTTTATTCACGACAGCTGGAAAAATGTAGCGTGTCTGATGTGCTTTTATCATGCAGGAGTGTAAAGTATTTTGGCCTTTGACAATAACTGTCTGGTTTGGATATGTGTGCAGAAAATAAGACAATATTAAATAAGGTTGTGTGACATAACTTATTGGGTGTGATCCTACACAGCAAGATTACAAAATAAAGGGCGTAAGATTTTGAAAGATCCTTCCCATCCAGCTCACAGCCTTTTGAACTTCCTTATGCAATTATGCAATTTCCCAGATTGGGATTAATAAAATATTTCTATCTATCTATCTATCTATCTATCTATCTATCTATCTATCTATCTTCCCTGTCACAAGAAGCTTAGAGGTATTAAAACATGAACAACCAGATATCAGAGTAGCACGTATCCTGAAGCTGTCAGGCTATTAAATACTGCTGACTCCACACTGCTGGTCGCTGGGTAGGTTTTAATAGAAGGTCATCTGGAGATTGTTTTATTATACTAACTGTCTTCAGAAATTATTTATTTTTCATAATTTTTATTCAGTCAATTCTTGTATCTTGAGGTAGTGTGTCATTGTCATTGTTGTATTGTGAGCCTATCAAGACAAATTCCAGTCAACAGTGTTGATATGGCAATAAAGTACTGAAACTTGAAACAAACATTATACTGACATAGAATTTGAGGATTTAAATAAAAGAGTAGTTGATTGCATCTCATATTGTTGTCATGGTCTATTATGTATGAATATTAAAATATAAAACAGCAGCTAACTGTCAAGCATCAGTGCAACATCTTTCCCCTTTCTACATAAGGATTCATCATATTATATTATAACTCACTCCCACTCTGTGTCATTCACCTGTTATAATAAACACACATATTATGTACCGAGGTCTGTGAAGTATTCCACTGCACGGTCTGCCGCTCCTGCATACACCACCTCCCCCTTATGCATCAGAGTCAGGTGGTCAAACTGTTTGAAGATGGAGTAGCGCGGCTGGTGGATGGAGAAGATGACAGTCTTACCTCTCCTAGACAGCCTGTACAAATATTTAAAAATGTCTTTATCCCACATGGCTACAGACAACACAAAGACAGCAGGAGAAAGTGAAGATGTTGCTGATTTGGAGATCTTAGATGATGGCTGCTCTAATTAAAGCTGACAGTAACTAGTACGTCACCTGCTGTTAGAACTCGTCACCTTCAGCAGCATTTTATGCTTAAGTTGCCAGTTGTATCTGATGTGTGAGTGTGTGTTGGTTAATATGCGATTAAGCAGTAAATGCACTGTACTTGTACAGTAGACTGATTATACTGTTTGCAGTGTTCGAATCAAGCCCAGTGGTCGGCTCATCCAGAAACAGCAGAGAGGGAGAAGTGATGAGCTCCATGCCGATGCTGCACCTCTTCCTCTCACCTCCTGATACACCACGCAGGAACTCTGTCCCTATCTGTACACACAAAAACGCACATAAACACTTGGTTGATGAGCTGGGCAGCAAAGCTGGAAATACTGTAACTAAATGTTCTTGTTACTGTAACACAGAAACTTGTTCTGGACTTTTTGGACAAATTTTAATGTCATTTTACTTTTATACCAGTACCTTTTTACTGAAGTGACACACTTCACTAAAGTTAAAATCAAATAATAGTACAAATAAATATTTGCCACACAAAAAGATGGTGCACTGCACTGAACAGCCACAATACCATTAATAGTTTATCAATGAAGAATAAAGGAGTAAGATTTATTTTTCCATGTGTCAAGGAAGTGATAAAGATCATATTTTCCCTTTATGAAAGTACTTTGAAATAGACTACTTTGTACATTTTTTATAAGTGCTTTTGATTTGACCCAGGTCAGATACTGAATCAGAATGAGTTCTTTTGTCCACGTGTGATGGACACACGAGGAATTTGACTCTGGTACATCGGCTCTCAATGTGCAAACAGTAAACCAGAATAAGGCTGTGTAATATATGTAGTGAACAGGACAATACAATTTAATAATGAATGATATACAACTATCTAAATCAGCTTGTGTCTATACCTTAGTGTTAGCACAGTCTGTAAGGCCCAGTTCTTGTATGACTGCATCTACTCTGCTGTGTTTTTCTGTGGCAGAGTGATGCTTAGGGTTGAGACGGAGGTTGGCGCTGAACAACAGATTCTCCCTCACAGTCAAAGTGCCCATCAGGATATCATCCTGGAGAGAGAGAGAGATTGTGTAAACAGAAACTATTCAGAAGAATCCAACGTGTATAATGTCAAAATGTGTGCGCATATGTTTGTATTTGTGTACCTGAACCACATAGGCGGAGCTGAGCCTGAGTTTAGATGTGACAACTCTGCCATTCACCAAGATGCTTCCTTGCCGCAGTCCAGCAGGGTCTTTTCTTCCAGCAATTACATCCAGTAGCCTGGAAAAAAGAGAAAGAAACTAACATTCATGTATATGTGTGAGACCATGCCTGTGTGTTTTACATTTATGTGAACATATTTCTTACGATGTTTTACCACTTCCTGTGGCACCCATGATGGCATTCATCCCAGGTCTCATGATGCCACTGCAACAACCACATTAAATCATTTTATATTAAAAAGAACACTTTAAAATAATAAAATACTGTAGACTGGATTCTGTCCAATGACTATAACCACACAATGATGAACCTTTAATATATGAAATACATGAGTCCCATTTTCATACAAAAGTGAATTAAACTTTTTGAGATTGAATTAGGTCTGTTATATATAAAGCCACATGGGCATTATTGTTTTCATTTTTATTTATCATTTCTTCAGAAGCATTACACATTATGCTGTGAATGCCATTCTTATAATTTATACAGTAATGAGAAATATCTCTCACATCTCAATCATACAGTTTGAAAATCCCTTGCATCTCTGAGAAAATATTTTACAGCCAAACACATTCATCAATGTGCATCAAGTTATCTAACTTAAACACAAATACATGCCCCTGCAAAAGGTCTAAAGAAGATCAACCCTGTTGTTTTCAGTATTTGTATAGAAATGGGATGAAATGCAACGGGAGAAGCACCTTGGGTTTGGGGATCTAACATGTTATATTGTACAGGCAGTAGTGGAAAAAGTACTCAGATTGTTTACTTAAGTAGAAGCAGCAATACCATAGTGTAAAAATACTCTGTTACAAGTAAAAGTCTTGGATTCAAAATGTTACTTAAGTAAAAAAATATTAGCAAAAAATATACTTTAAGTACCAAAAAGTAGAAGCACTCATTAGGCAAAATGGCACAGTTTATATTGATGTACTTCATATCATTTGATTATAAATATTGATGTATTATTTTGGACATATTGGGGACATCACATTTAATGCTGCAGCTGGTAAAGGTAGAGCTAATTTTAACTACCCTACAGTATATGCTCATAGTTTGAATTACTGCTGGATAGCTTGTGAATTTTACACCAGGTCACCATAAATCTTATAATTATACTATATTTCATTTTATTAGCAACTTTCTGAAAAGTAACTAGTAACTAAGGTTATCAAATAAATGTAGTGAGTACAAAGTATAAATTTTTTCTCTGAATGTAGTGAAGTACAGAAAATTAACATACTCAAGTAAAGTACAGTTACCTCAAAATTGTACTTAAGTACAGTATGTGAGTAAAAGTACTTAGTTACTTTCCACCTCTGCATACAGGCACCACTCAGTAGTAATGCTGTTAACTATATATAATGTACGCCTATGTGTGTGTACATACTCACAGTTAAATATCATGTCCTACCTCACATCTTTAAGGATATATTTTTCAGCACCTATCTTGTGGCAGAATCTCCTCTCCTGAACACAGTAGTGCAAGTTTCTGAATGTGACAGTTGGTCCCTGGAAATGCTCCTCAAGACTGCAAACAACCTGCTCCTCTTTAGACATCTCCAAAAACAGCAGTGTTATCGACAAAGATAGAAAAGAAGAGTCAGAGACTGAGGTTCAAAGAGAGAGAAAGATAGAGTGCGACACAGAAACCTGTGCAGTCTGACAGAGATCGACAAGAGAGAATGCAATCAGTACGTTTCAGTCATAACTCATCTAATCTTTGAACTCCCTCAGTTCATAGCCAACAGACTTAGACTGTACTAAGAAATTTTTGATAAAATGATATAGTGTGTGTAACTGCTCCCAAAAAGATACTGTGGCATTAAACTTTCTCCTCTGCATCTCAATCGCTGCAAAAGTGCATTGTGATAATAGCTGATGAAGCAGTTTAGATCATCTGAACAGTGGCTTAGCCATTCATTTATGATCAGTATTTGTTTATGTGAATTCAGGGTCATGGTGGAGCTACAGCAAAAAACAAGGAAATGTCCTCGAGCTGGCAGCATTAATAGTGATAGCCTAGTCTAGAAACTCAACCTTACACTTAAGGGCAATTTCGTAGATCCACACAAATACAGGAAGAACATGCACACAAACATTTAAGGGCACAGGGACAATTTCTTTTCATGACTGCAACTATGCTACCACAATACTAAAATGCTGAACTGAATACTTACAGTAACTTAATCTAATTCACAATTAAAACAGACATATGGATGAGTATACTATAACACCCCCTAGTGCTCGTGTATCACAACAGCTACTAGCAACAGTCACAACTTACTAGCTGTTAAAAAAAATTAAGTGTCATAGCCAGAAAAACACAATGTGCTTTTTCAAAGGTACTCAATTATCTAAAACTGTACTTTCTTACCTCAAAAGGTAATTTTAGTAATAAAATGTGATGACACTGAGTAAAACCCTTGATTTTTCCCACACAAGTAGAGGGTGTAACTGGGCATGTGCAGAATGAGCAACAGTACACCCCCGCCACCACGTCTACTTTTCCTATGCTATTTTAATTAGAATAATTTGATAATACTCCTGTACTTTTACTTAAGTAATATTTAAATGCGTGGCTTTAATCTGTAATATAGTGTTTTACATTAATATATTGGAATTTTTACTCCAGTAAAGGATCTTAGTACTTCCTCCACCTTCCCGTAAACAAGGATGTCCTTATATTTTTGACCACATAGCCATAATCATA